>NC_134488.1:118412678-118525559 GCF_040206685.1 Ascaphus truei | reverse complement strand
CCGGCTTCAATGCTGATGGAAACATACTACCCCAAATATATCTAGGAAGAAAACTCCATGGGTTTTAATGGAATTGGGGTTCCTTTCCTATTGCCCCCGTTTTTTCTTTGCCTGCAGACTTTAGACCCTAAGTTTGTTGGATTCCATGAGACAAATTAAATGATTGCAAAACCAATCACTTTAATATTTAGTGGCATCTATCTATCAACATTTCCTGACTCTAAATCAGTGCAAAACAACAGCACCCTATTTTTCAAAGAAAATGGATCTCCTAGAAAGCAATGGGGTTTTGTTCCACTGATATATGTGGCGTAATTTTATTTGCACCGATTTTGCCCCCGCTTTGAAACAGGGGGTCTTTAATTAATAAATAGACCCCCTTTGCACAATGTCTACATATATTGATATTTGGGGGCAATTGAGCACAGATGCTGTGTCAGGATCTCTGCTGAACCAGGAATTGACTTCTAGTAAATATCTCATGCGTAGAGAAATGTATTTTTTTTACAAGTGCCCAACACTTATTATACAATAATGCATTAGGACAGAAAAAAAACATTTCTAATTCATAACTCCATCACTGCCAGAAGCCTTGCAAGGCGCTGCTGTCCCAAGTGACTGGGTTATATAGTTCCAGCTGTCACCACTTTGTAAAAACATGTATTTCTATTTATTTTTGGTATTTTTTTTTTGTTATTTCACTTCAATCCTCATTGGGCCAAGAGGGATCCGAAAGAACAGAGCTAAACAGCTTATTTTCTGGACAGATGTAATAATTGAACACAACAGATGTGGAATGAGGTTTCCTGTTTAACTGAACTGTCCTAAAAAAAATGACTATGATGATAAACCACCCTCTTTTGAAGAACTCATCATAGGAAATAATTCCGAACCTTAGCAGTGATGTGTCCCATAAGACATGGCTAATTGTAATTAGTAGGCAGTGATTTCTGCAGCCAGCCCAGGCAGCAGTCTTGTATAATGATGAACGCCTTTTGTATGAGTGTCACTACAAGTGTTTCTGATAAGGGACAAGAACCTACGGATCAAAGCTTGTAACTGTCTCAATTTCCTCACCTTCTTACTCTGTTTATACTGTCTGTGCCCAATTCCCCTCCAACACACACGTTTAGTGTCTGCTTTGAAGCAGAGGTCACCATTTCTAACTCCGGGGGGGGCATCCTTATTACTCCCAAATTAGTTTAATTTGAGACCTTTCTTCTTTTCTATAGGCATAATTAGGAAGCATTCATAAACAATACATTTTTTTTCCACTGTTGATGAATCATGTTATTCTTTATAAGTAAATGCAGACTTCAGGAGAGTCATTCTAAATGTAATTATAATCTCTGCATAGCTGTATGGCCGGGTGAACCAGGGGAGATTAAATAGCTTGATATCAAATAACCAGATGAAAAAAAATAAACAGTAAAGGCAGTGTCTATTCATGTTTTGCTCCACTTTTGAATGTTTGTGTAAATATAATCTTGTTTATATAGCATCAAATAGTCTACACAGCACTTTACAACACGGGTGAGATAAAGTACAAACAATGGGGATAAGAGTGGTAAATAAATGACAACATAATTAGATTGTAAGCTCCTCGGGGCAGGGACTCCTCTTCCTTAATGTTACTTTTATGTCTAAAGCACGTATTCCCATGACCTGTTATTTATATTATCTGTTATTTATTCGATTACCACATGTATTACTGCTGTGAAGCGCTATGTACATTAATGGCGCTATATAAATAAAGACATACAAATACAATACAATAAAAAATAAGGCAAAGGGAGCCATGGGTCGCAAAACTTGCAATTTCAGCTACCCCAGTCTTTGTTACTGAAATACAATAAGATATTCCCATGACAAATCAGGCAACAAAACATTAAGAAATAGTTTTAGATAGTTATTTAATGATGCTTTTAAGTCATTATTCACAATAAAGCTAACAGAATTAGGCCATTTACATAGAGAGAGCATCTAGGCTTGTTTATATACAGTAGCTGCCATTACTATGTTAGGTGACACACACACATATTATTGAGTTTCCAGGTCAGAATGTTAACATTTGTATTCCAAACACTAATACACCATTAGGGAATTCGTTTAGAAGGTGAAGAGACTTCAATGTATTACATAGAGTCTGTACATGAATAAACTGATCTATACAGAATGCTGCACACCCTGACCTCAGATCTGACAAGAAGACTTAACCCAATAAGACTCAGAATCGCAGACCTTTAATATCCTGACCACTGGCCCCATGGAAAACTCAGTCATGATATCTCTATTTGAAGATGATCTATATATATATATATATATATATATATATGTGTATGTGTGTGTGTGTGTGTGTGTGTGTGTGTGTGTGTGTGTGTGTGTGTGTGTGTGTGTGTGTGTGTGTGTGTGTGTGTGTGTGTAAATATATATATATATATATATATATATATATATATATATATATATATATATATATATATATATATATGTGTGGGTGAGTGTGTGTGTAAATATATATATATATATATATATGTGTGTGGGTGAGTGTGTGTGTAAATATATATATATATATATATATGTTGTGTGTGTGTGTGTGTGTGTGTGTGTGTGTGTGTGTGTGTGTGTGTGTGTGTGTGTGTGTAAATATATATATATATATATATGTGTGTGTATATATATATATATATATATATATATATATATATATAATATATATGTATATATTATTATTATTACAAATAATATAAGCGTTAGTAGAAACAAGCTTGCGGGGCAACAAAACAGCTCATTCTTAAAGCCAATAAATAATATTTCTCCAGCACAAGATATTGCAATGTGTCCAGTGGATTCTAGATGATAAACGATCCACAGGCATTCAAGTTCCCTATACTCTGCTGATGGGGAATATAACACACGTTAGAACTGTATAGATTGCCTCACTTCACACAGTGGCTTTAGCAGTGTCTTAGCCTCAAAGTTTTCCACAAGCCCATGATTTTATTACAGGACCAGTCATCTTATCTGCACCCAAACGTCATCCCTTCTACTAAGACAAATTCAATAACAGCCCGATCCCTAATAAGGATCAGAGAGAAAATGAAATGAAATCCCAAACACTGTCAGGTTGTGGACCATTCATCTCTGCAAAACGTTCCTACTACAAATGACATCTGCAAATTAATACAGGCGAAAAGCCAACAAGGTTATTACTATTATTTTCTATCTGTGGATAACAAAAGCAACTTAAAAGGATATTTGCAATGCCCAGGTACCTTATAGCTTTAAGGCTGGTGTTATATGTGCTTTAAATCCTGCCATGTAAATTCCTATGAAAATGTGGATAGCTGTGAGGGGGGAAAAGGGAGGTTAATCCTAGTTTAATGCAATGATGCAGTCACAGGACCAGGGCTAGGATGAATCTGTTATCTCTCCCCAACATTTGAGTCTCCCATATTTCACCAAGCCAAATAGCTGCAAGAAAAGTGCAGATGGAGGCAATCTTAACGCCTCAGGAAAATGTGTTATTAATATCTAAATAACTTCCCAATACTGTCTCTAAATCTCCCCTTCACCATTCCAGATGAATTCGTTTGAAGTTCTCCCCTGTCTCATCTCTTCAATGTCTTTTTTTTTTTTTTTACCAAGCTTATTTCAAACTGGTAAATATCTAATTCCTCTAACCACAGCACACTCACATGCACCATGCTTATTTGCAATTCCCTCTTACTTATTTTATTAAAAGTAAAAATAGATGGTGGAGAGAGGGGGTCATTCATCAAACATACTGGGAGAATGCAATGGATTTCAGACTTACACCCCTATACGTCCAGTATGAAATAAGGGACCCAGGCTTATTTTTTTGTGTGGGGGTGCTGTACATACAAAATAAGTAACATACATACATTACTAGCATGTAAAAATGTATAATCCACAACTCTAGTTCCATCCGCCATGAAGGACTCTGTTTAAAAAACATATATAACCTCTTTCTTTTCTATTTACCAAATATATTTCACAGACCCTTAAACAATGGTGAATATAGAGCCTCCCATTATTTCAATGTGTTTATATTTTGCATTCAACCATTTTTAGAACCCATGGGCACAGGTAGCCAGTACATCATAGTACCATTTTCCACATTGTCTCTCTATCAGACACATTCGCTTTTCATTTCAAGGGGTTTGGGAGTGAAAAGAAAGTCCACACATTTGCACAATTGATGCTAGCATCACTCATATAACATCGCTGTCCCTTTACTGGGTTACCTGCAACTAAATATATTACCCATGTGGTTAAAATATGTTGAAATATCTCATGTGTAGCAAGCTCCTGATATATGGGCCCTGGTGAAGAACTGTTTTTCCTCTTTATGTCAAATAGAAGAAATTTGTGTATCATGTACAATGTTAGAAAGAGAGATTTACACCCCATCCCGGCTGTAATAATGATGGGTCCAGATGTAGTAATAACTTAATCGCATAACATTTCTGTAATATTGACACTCCCAAATATAAGATCAAAGAGCTTCAAAATAGCTTGATATATTATCACTGGTATGTACTTAAAATATCTGTGTTAAGGTTAATGTTTCCCAAAACAGCCATTTGTGCCCCATAAAGCATATCCCCCAAGTAGTGTGCTATTAATATTCCATCTTGTATCATAGAAGTCAAATGAAAATGTATTGAATACAAGTTTGTTACACTTCACACGTTTCCTTGGCTGCACCCAGCAAACACCATACATACTGTAACACACATTATATACTGTACGGTGTTGGGATACTATCCTCCTGCTTGCAAACGTTACAGTCAGGGAAAAGCATGGACATTCTGTCCACAGAATTCAATGGTTTGCATAAGTGATAACATGCTTATACAACATCATTTTAATTAGAATTTAAAAACAAATCAAAGTGTTTTTAGGAGGACTTAAATCCCCCCCCCCCTAAAAAAAACATCAACAAGTGTAATAAAGGCATATTCCTGAGTGAAGAAACTCATGCTGTTGGGAAAATAAATACTCCCCCCAGATCTGAGATCTGAGAATAATAAAAACAAAAAACAGTCACTGTTATCTAATGCTACAGAACTGATTTACTTCGGAAACCCATATAAGATTTCACGTTTTGCTGCTTTAAAGAGAACCCTGTGCGATCTCAACTCATTCACAGCAGAATATTGTATTATTGTCTCCATCCTTGCCATATAACCCGGATTATGATGGGGATCCTGCATTTGTTTATGAACCTGTAAATTCGTTGTCTTTCCTATTTCCTTTGACATATTGCTCATGTTACTTAGATGGTGCAAGAATATGTTTCCAAATATGTGCCTTTATTTTTCAAGTTACCACCAGTCTCAAATAAAGATGGATTCAGACATGTTTTACAGGGCTCTTTAAATATGGCCACTATTGTGAATTTCCAAGGGACACGTTGTAATTTAGCCCAAATCTCATTGCACCATCATTAACTCATTTAGCTATAATTCTTTAACTAGCAGGAACAGTTCTTCAGTTGGTGGTTGAACTTTTGGTCCTAAATGTATAAAGCTATTAAAAGATGTTAAACAGGGAAACAAGTATCACAAATATTAGAAAAGATTGTGGCTCCCGGAGTAACTGAATATCTGTACACAACAACATACACAATACACACTGTTTTGTTGAGCTACTAAGACAATAAATTAAGCAGTTTTTACATCAACCAAAACCCAAGAGAATTCAGCAATGAAAAGTGTGATCAGGTTGGAAACAAAATGCAAAGTGAAAATGTAAATAATAGAAAAAAAAATGGACCCTCTCATTTGTACAGCACCTTTAAATGTCATTAAATCCCTTGTGTTGGGATATGCTCATATATTTCCCTCAAACCTTATCTAGTTCTCTCTCTCCTTCTGTCTCTGTCTCTCTCTCTCTCCTTTCCCGTCACACTTGATTTAGGAAGAGAGTTTATCTTGCAAACATTTGCCTACTTTGTTAATGTATACCGGCTTCTCCCGGCTACTTGTTCCCAAAAGCCAATGTTTGCCTTTGTAATTGTTATCTCTGTTTATTGTTATAGCTCATTTGTCTCAGTTTTTTTTGTGACATGTAAGCTGAGTTCCATGTGTACCCAGACACAGGCCTTCTCCCTGGGTTTCTATCTAGCTGCCTCTGAATATGCACAGAGAGAGACTCAGCCCAGAGCCAATGAATTGCCTGACACTTCCCTATCCCCTCTCCTGCCCCCCATTATTTAAACTGATCCCACTCACAAATCCCAGGCTGGTTTGTGTTTGATTACATTGGCAACCTTTGGTAATCCCCTGATTTAATGAAGTGTCTATTGCCTCCCTCTAAACATACATTTACAGAGAGTGAGAAAGGAGCTTGTTGGTTTATCATTGCAGATTGTTTTTGATAAAGCTCCCTCTTCAACAAACAATGCCTGCAGGTGTAACACCAAAAGATGCTCTATGGCAGGAGTGGCCTACTCCAATCCTCAAGGGCCACCAACAGGTCTGGTTTTAAGCATATCCCTGCTTCAGCACAGGTGGCTCAATCAGTGGCTCAGTCTTCAACTGAGCCACTGATTGAGCCACCTGTGCTGAAGCAGGGATATCTTTAAAACCTAACCTGTTGGTGGCCCTTAAGGACTGGAGTCTGGAGTTGACGCTCCTGTTCTAGGGGGAGGAGGAGGGGGTATCCCCCCCCCGACCCCCCATTCATCCACCCCCTAGAACCTAATTAAATTTGGCAGGCTCTGCTCCACACAGTCAAAACAACGTCCTTCAGTGCAGCAAACCGCTGAAAACCACATTAGTAGCGATTGCTGCCAAATTAAATTGTTGCCACCTTGAGATGTGTGTCCACAGGTTTTTTTTTCTCCTTCTACTCTCGTTGTTAACTTTGGCCCCGGTCTTCCCTGGGAAACCAGATCCCTGCCAGTCCCCTCTCTCTCTCTCTCTCTCTCTCTCTCTTCTTGGTGGCACTTTGAACCAAACCATAAACACATGCTTTGACGTCCACAGAGGACTGGCCTAAAGTGGTCCTTCTACTTCCCCAATATATGTATGGATGGTCACTATCAGCTTCAGTCTCACTCATCTGTCTCATGCCATGCAGAACTAGAAGACTAGGTACCATTTACTGATTTATTAGATCTAGTTAAAAAGTACTCATACTGTGCCTGATTTTAAAGGAGATTTCCAGGCAATATCCTACATCTCTGTATTTTTATTTTTAAATAAACCAGTCCTGTAGTATTATATAATACTTACTACCCTTTTAAATGCTACAATTAAACTCAGTGCCATTTTAATGAGTTTTAATATACTGAGCATCCTTTGATTTCTATAGCAGGCTTTAGCTCACCTCCCAAGCAGTGCAAGAGCTTTGCAACACTTTCCTGTTTGTGATAATTTGTTGCCAATATTCCCAGTAGTTTGAGCTGCAAACTGTAACAATAGATAATGTTATCTGAGTGATATAAGAATACATTGTAGCTGCTGAGTTACACTGACTGAAGGATTCATTTGAAACTGAAAGGCAGTTCATTTAGTGAGCCCAGAGAAGCAGGATTTTTGCTGATCGATCACAGGAGAACTAATCGATCAGCTTAGGTAATTAGTTTTCCATAAATGTGATTAAAGGCAGCACATATTAAAACAAAACAAATGCATTTTGTATTTTTTTTTTTTAAGATGCTTGGAATGCCTCTTTAATAGTTGCTTAAGTAACATTTCATTTAACACCCTTAGTGCCGATAGGAACATGCATCCTGGCGTCAGCTCATTGTGACCTTGGCCGACACTTTATCTCCCTGTGCCTCAAGCATCACCAAATATATTGTAAGTGCTACCGGGCAGGGACTCCTGCCTGCAAAAAATATATGTACAACGCTGAACAAAGGGGGAAAAACATTATTATGCATTCTGCACTGAATAGGGTTAAACTATAGGAATATTGTAAGAACAGAAACTGAATGATAACGTCTAATAGAGAAACCATTTTTCTAAGCATTGAATAAACACGTGGCTCCAATATACGTTAAATAATAAGGTTATTCCTTGCAGCATTTATCTTTATATATCATTATATATATATTCCCAAATCAGCAAATAAAAGGAACACCATAAACATCAACACTATTTCATGTTTTTCACCAAATGCATTAATTTATTATTAGGTGTATTTAGCAGAGGGGTGACAGGGGACTGCTTGCTATGTGTGTAGTAAAGTCATCCAATTCTAGTGCGTGCTAGCATCCGATAAATACAAACAATAATTATCAATAAAAATAACTGTATATTTACTAGGACGAAAAGCTGGGTGCCTAACGAACTTACATGCCCAGGGCTAGCTAAAGTGAGCCGTTTAAAGATGAAAGTGCAGAGAAATAAAGGCTCAATTTAATCTGCCTTAAAACCCTTCAACTTAACGTTTGTGCATGAAACTCAGAGAGTGAGCAGTGATTGGGGATAAATACATTTCTTACCATGCCTCCAAGCTATTACACCACTCGCCAACACAGCTCCCTATTCAAGCGCCACAGTTTTCATTACCAGCGCTAATAAGTCTTAGCATTATTAAATGCCAAGGAGATGATAGAAAGAAGCAGGCGCAGGGAGGAAGCTTTCTTCCACATTTAAAAAGGGAGCATTTATGGACGTCTTGCTCAGACATCCCGCAAGGACCAGAGCTACGTGTCAGCAGAGCCAGGAAAAGAACAGAACGGGCAAAAAGAAAAAAAAAAGGGCAGAAAAGTTTTTATTTTTTATATATATATAGCTATTTTTTTTTTGTTTTGTTACTGGTGTACGAAAAACAATTCCGTGGGGCTTATGGTGTTAGCATTACAGTGTGAACAACACCAAATGCAAAGGGCCGTTACAGCATCAACGAATTATCGCCCTCCAAACTTTTTTTTTATTTCCATTATTTTATCAGGTTTTGCTATTTCGTTTTGTGTTACTCTTAGCAAACGTGAGTGCGAATTTACAGAAATAATGTCTATTATATATCCCCTCTTTTTGTGTTTTTTTTTTTCTCTAAAAAAAATATGAACCCACTTTGACAAAAAGATAATACTGTCAAAGATTAATTTATTTTAGACTGGGTAATGTTTGAAATGTCATCTATTTTTTATTTTTGAAGTTACACTTAAAGCACACACGTGGATGTCTCTCTCTTTATATATGTTCCGTTTAAAAACTTTTCTTTTTGCTTGTGTTTTATTTCCTCGCCAACATTAACCCTTGTGAACTTTCCACTTGACAAAAAAATGGTACACAGCAGGGGAGGAAAGCGATTCTGTGTTGCTTTCTTTGATTAAACCTTCAGTTGGTGTTGCAGAGAAAGTGATTTTCTTTTTCATTCAATCAAACTATTGCAGCAACATGCCATTTATTATCCAACAATTTGTGTATATATATATATATATATATATATATATATATATATATATATATATATATATATATATATATATATATATATCCGAAGATCTGTAAGGCCTTTTTATATTGCTATTTAGAATGTGTAGTTAAAAAGTTAAAATAGAAGTGTTTATTAGTGAAAGGGAGAAAAAAAAAGACCTTTAAAACGAAGTGCAGAATTAAAAAAAAAAAAAAATGCTGACACAATAGGCTGGCTTCTAAATGATCAATCAGCATTTACAAATCAGAAGAAACATTTTGCATTCTCAAACATTATTCTTTCCCAACAGACGGCCCTATAATATTACAAAACTATCTAACAGCGGGGAGTTTTGAATAATTTACCTCCTTTTCTTCCTTCCCTTAGCCTTTTGTGTCAACTTTTTCTCCTGCTTGCAGGTTTTTGAATGAGAATGAGAAACACCACAACCCCCCCCCTTTTTTTCCTCCTCTATTTTGGGGGGGTGGGGGGGTGGGAGGGGGGTGTCTTTTTTTTTTTTTTTACTGTTTGCTTTTGTGGTCAGGAATCTTTGCTTCTGATGCTTCAATAGACTGGAAGGGCTTTGTAACTGAAGTTCATCTTCAAGTTTGAAATAAAAAGGGGTCGGTTGGCAGAGGAGCTGCTATTGTGCGACAGCTTCAAACTTAGACAAATGTTTGATTAGGTCATTGGAAGCATTTTTTTTTTTTTTTTTTTATCCCTGAGACTTGTTTTTCAGTCTTTGGAAGCAACATATATCTCTCCTCTAGAGAGATATATGCTGCAGACAGCAGCTTTAATGTCTGAATAGGATTGGGTTTGGGAAGCCAGAAACAAGAGGCGAATAAGTCATGGGATAACTCTTTTAAAATATAAATCTGTATTAGTTAACATATACTATTTAGGGATAGGAGACGGAGTTAGGTCGGCAAAAAAAAAAAATGTTTTCTTTCTGCTTGAGAGAATTTTGTATTGAGTGAGTCAAATCGGTGTAACATATAACGTGATATGTGATGGGTTTGATGCTAACAGTGTTGATTACAAAAATGTCTATTTTAATTAAATAGCCCGTGTCAGGCTGTAGAAAAAAAGTTCTTGCAATTAAGCCTTTGCAATTATTGTGCAAAACTGCAGCAAAATTAAGAAAAACAGCACAAGATGTATCTAAGAGGTCCAGTTTACATACATGTACTATAATATGCATATGTGTGTAAGTGTGCAAGGTAATACCGCTCCATAAAATGAATATTCGTTTCCAATATTAATTGATAACAATAACCAATAAATATATATTTTTAAAAATTATTAGATAATATTTTTTTCCCCGGGCAAAACCCCGTCTCTTTCACCCGAAGCCAACTCACGAAATCCCCCCACGGTATGAGTTTATCACAACCAACTTCAAACAGCACAGCAAACGAATTCACACCTTGCCACTGGAAATGAGGAGGAAGCTGCTAATTGAAATTGCTGCCTATCTGAGAGACCTCCACCCCACACTGCTGCTGCTTTTAGCAAGAGGGCTTCACTGGAAAGCAGAACCCAAGCAGATTCTAGCCTTTCTAATTGGTATTGATTGCTCCAATCGGTCAGCTGTCAGCCGAGGTTTCAGGGGACCATTTACAAAGCAAGAAAAATCTGTTTAACAAATTAATTTAGCAATGAGATCCAGTCCCCTTCTAAGTCTTCTATAAATAATTGATCAATGCTTGAATGCTAAATGGGCCAACGTGACCCTGCCCTGCTCATTGCTGGGGGGAAAGAGATATTTGAGCAGGAAACCTCTGGCTTTTCAGGTACACTATAAATATTCACTTTACTATCCAATAAGCTTTGCCCATACTCTGCCATTTGATTGCCTATGTCTGCAACATTTGGTTTCCAAAAAACAATCTGTAGACTGGGGGTTAATTCGTATCCCACTGATGTTTATGGGCCACAGTGTATTGCTAAATTACAACTGCTAATGTACACATTAATACAATAACCTCCGAATTTTGCTTGCGTGATAAGTTATTCCACTTCTAAAGTTGTTACTTTCATTTTTTTTCTTTACGTTTGCCTTTTATTTTGCATTGAATAACAAAGACCAAAATACATGTCCCTATTATTTTCGAATGGCAAAGAAAAACCTTAATATCAAACTGTGAAAATAAAAGGTACTGTTTTATTTATTATTTGAATTTCCCTGGAGGCAAAACTGAAGCTAAATCCTTGTACCCTATTTACTGTAACAAAAAAAAGGCCATTTCTATTCAAAGCAAAGGGGGTATATGTTTAATGAATCTGATGCTGTTTTCAGCCCAAATACTGCATCCGTTTCACTGCAGAGATACTTGGATTAAAGACCCTGGTGGATTGGTAAAGTGGCTGAAATAGTTACCTAGGTGCTAAGTCGAAAGTTTGCAGCACATTTTCCATTTTTTAATTGTTGGAAAGGGTGGAATTGCCAAATGATGTAGAAATGTGGTGGAAACAAACAAATTATTACTCAATTAAGCATTTTTACCTAAACTGCTAGGGTCTGATAAGAAGGAGATGCTGCAAAATGGACCCTTTGTAACAAATTAGCGTTGGGTATTTAAAGAAATAAAACAAAACAAAAAAAATGATTTCAACAAAAATAATAACTACTGTCCTGGTCATTTCCACTTTTGCTATCTATCTGTCTGTCTGTCTGTCTGTCTGTCTGTCTGTCTATCTATCTATCTATCTATCTATCTATCTATCTATCTATCTATCTATCTATCTATCTATCTATCATCTATCTATCTATCTATCTATCTATCTATCTATCTATCATCTATCTATCTATCTATCTATCTATCTATCTATCTATCTATCTATCTATCTATCTATCTATCTATCTATCTATCAATTTATCCTTCTTTCTTTTTTTCTCGCTTTAGCCTGTTCCTTGATTTTATTTCGGCACTAAAGTGATTGTAGGATTATTTGTATATGAATGCATAAAGGTAAAAAAAAAAAAAAGCAGGCACACCAAATGGTACAATAAATGTGTATTTAGTAGCTCAACGTTTCGGCTCCAGGCTGCATTGGGAAGCCGAAACGTTGAGCTAGTAAAGACATTTATTGTACCATTTGGTGTGCCTGCTTTTAATTTTTTTTTTTTTTTTACCTTTCTACATAGTACAGGTTAGTACTTTAGCCTTCCAATCTTTAGTATTATTACTGTTATGACGGTCCCTGACTCCTTTACTATATTAATTCATAAGATATAACAAGTTACAATGACATGGCCTGATATTTACATAGCACTCCTCCTGTAGAAGCAGACTGGTACACTGTGTATATATCCTCTGTTCTCCACTGTACATTTAATCCCAGCTGCTCTTACCTTTGTCCCCGAGGATCCCATCAATACTGTGCTTGGTTTTCTTCTCTCCATCCTCTTCCTTCTTATCACAATCTCCGTCTTCCTCCTTCTTCCCGAACTTGATTCTCAGGACTCGGCTAATCGAACTCACTAAACCTCGGAAATTGAAAGGAACAGGAGGGAATATAAATTGAGATTGACAACAGGATTCTGATAGCAAAAACATTGGCCTTGACCCTTGGATGCTGGAGAGGCCTGCATCGCATTGCATGGCAAACATTGTGCCCATCTGCAAGCAAAGGGACACCGTGTGTGTGTATATATACTGTGTGTGTGTATGTATATATATATATATATTTTTATATAAAAAAGAAAAATTGAGTCAACACATTTTTTGCTGCTGTATAAATGATTTCTATTTTATATATCAACCATTTTTTCTTTTTACATTGATAAAAGAAGCAAAATGTGTGTGTGTGTGTGTGTGTGTATGTATACACACACACACACACACACACACACACACACACACACACACACACATGTTGCTTCTTTTATCAATGTAAAAAGAAAAAATGGTTGATATGTAAAATAGAAATCATTGATACAGCAGCAAAAAATGTGTTGACTCAATTTTTCTTTTTTATATAAAAACCCTGTGTGCCTGTTACCTGCTTGATCTTATATCCACTTCAATTAACAGCTGGCACCCAGGCAGGTATATGTACTTTGGTGGAGTGGCACTATATTCTCTACTGTGAGTATGTATGGATGTGTGTGTGTGTACATATGTACACACACACACACACACACACACACACACACACACACACACACACACACACACACACACACACACACACACACACACACACACACACACACACACACACACACACACACACACACACACACACACACACACATATATATATAATGAGCCTCAGGGGATGTATTCCCGCTTCCACTAGGTTTTGTCATATCTACATTTTTTTAGTAATGCATTGTAAAGTGCAGCGAAATATCACAATAAACCGATTACAATAATCCATAAATAAATAATCAACAAATAAATACACGGTAATCCTCTATAAATTAACTATCAGGTACATTGTCCCTATTATATGACTGGATTTCTCCTTTTCCATGTCATATTGTATTGGCTACCTATAAATTAATCTAAGCTTTTAATTCAATTTAACCTTAACATCATTTAATAAGTCTACTTCAGACCTGTTTTGCGAAACAATTTTCTGATTGAGGTTGCATAGTCTTCTCTACAAAATTCATCTCAATAAACTTCTGACAAGTAATCCCTAATGGCGCATGAGACCTGCTCTCATCGGCTGGTTACCAAACTTGTTTGGATTAGACTCTTAACAATGTAATGTTTAAATTGATCTTCCCTGAGAAAGTGCACTTGTTATGTTATCCTTGTTTTGTTTGTGTGAGGGTGATTAACATGTTAACACCTTTCTCTCTGTAATTCAGAAGGGGTTTAAAAGTGATTAATTAACAAGTGATTCATTTACTACCTGGGAGGGACACTTTAGACTACAATTTAACACTCTCTATTCACTGGATGTGTATCAAAATAATAGGGAAAATGTTTAGCAAGCAATATATAAATACATTGCTGTACAATAATTGATATATACTCTACACACACGGACACACGGACCACATAACATGTGTAATATATATATATATATATATATATATATATATATATATATATATATATATATATATATATATATATATATATATATGTTATTATTCACTGATTCACTGTATTACTTTAACCTTTAATGTACTTGGGATATGCAACCTATACAAACCATCCTCATACATAAAAATATTCGTGTATAAGATCAGTTTTTCCCTATGTCATTAAAAGATAATGCGCCCTTATTAGTCATTAGACCTTGAAACATATTTGTAAGATACTGCAAATAACAGTTGGACCTTAGTCAAGTGTAAGAGGGTTTGCACAATAATACTTTTGAGAAGTAAAACTAATCAGAATTATAGGGGGTTGGAAAGGGCGCCCACAAATACGTATATTGCATTATCTATCGTCCTACATACAGAATTATTGAATGCTGAAACAAAAGGGAGACCTTCACCTTGTACACATAGCCCCTTCCCCGAGGGGTTGTGGTGTTTGTGTTCTTACAGCTGTTGGTGACAGTATTTGCAGGGTGGCTGAGCCCCTGATGGACACTGCAGGTGTGTATACCTGGTGCGTATTGTATGTCTTGCACTCATTTATACCCATGTGCTCACCTGAAGGGACAGAGCTCCTGTCGCAGTGCCCGTCCTTGAGAAGTCTATCCCGGATCTCCCAGCTAAACATTCCGGGGTTCTCTCGCTTGTATTCCTCAATTTTCTTTTCTACATCAGGAGTGGCTACCTGCTTTAATATCCAAAGGAGATGGGACATTTTAATTTCATATATGCATGTAATATATAAAACACGAACACACAGACATATACACATACTAAAAGGTTATGTGTAATATATATATATATATATATATATATATATATATATATATATATATATATATATATATATATATATATATATATAGTGTGTGTGATTGTGTTATTTAAGACCCATTCAGTACTACAGTGAAATCTGCACTTTTTATATCTCATTAAAACACAATTTACAGCATGTGTCATTACAGAAAGTGTACAGTAAGTTTTCTTGTGCACTCACCCTGGGCTTGCTCCCTCCTATGGCCCCAGGGCGGATGGAGCCGGTCTCCTGGTACCTGCAGAGTATTTTGGATACACACCCATGGGAGACCCTGAGCTGCCTGGAGATGACACAGGGTCTGATGCCATGGTGAGCCATCTCTACTATCTTGTGGCGGATGTGATTTGGCAGGGGTCTGCCGTTGATGAATACCCCTCCGAGCTGGTTCACTCTGCCCTGGCCCAGGGGAGTAGATACTGCAGAACAAGAATAGTAGAGGAAAGGGACCAAGTTAACAGTTTGCCAGGTACACCTGTGTACAGTTCAACAGCAAAAGATAACATTGGCTTTGTAGATATGATGAGCCTTTTATCAAACCCATACAATGTAATTCATTTGTATTCTTCATAAAAACTTGCCAATCTAAAATAAATAAGATCAAATGAATATATATATATATATATATATATATATATATATATATATATATATATATATATATATATAGTGTGTGTATATATGTGTGCGACTATATATATATATATATATATATATATATATATATATATATATGTAATTTTATATATATATGTATATATATATATATATATATATATATATATATATATATATAAATATATATATATATAATTTGTGTGTTTGAAATGTGGTAACTGTTATAGTTAGGAATATTGGTATAAATATTACTAATAATATTAGTGTGTCTACTCTGTCGGCAACCGAGAAATTATTATTATTTGTAGCTTCATTTTTAAGTTAACTGTTTGAGAAGATATATTGTTTCCTCACACAACTGTGACCGCATCTTTTTTTGTTACTGCTGTCTCGTGGCTTTTTCAGCACACGCTGGTTAACTTTCATGAAGAATGACCTCACAGTCACACAATGGTCCTCTTATTCTATATACATCGCAAGTATCCGAGTTATCATCATCTTACTCTGTTAATAAGGCTCAGTAACTAATGCAATGTCTATACAATTTTCTGCTTGTGCAGTTGGGAGGTGTCCAGAGCTCTAATCCAGCATTGATATCTCCAATTTGTTTAATATCGTGTAATATAGATCTATCAGATTAATACAATTTTACAGCCTGGGAAAGTGAATAACTTGGATGCATAATTTAAGGGTGTAAAATAGAAGTGGGGGAGAAGTGTTGGCAAAGTAGGCAGCTTGCAGGACATAGCTCCTTGTGCAAGAAAAGCAGAATATCTGATGATTTAATAAGAATCATGCGCTACTAATTCAAAGTCACTTGGCTCATCCTCTCTGGATATATCATTACCAGCAGAGAACACTTGACTGGCCCATTTTACATTCAAGAAGCACCAAACACAGAGGCGCCTTGCCTTCTTATTATTCGCAGTCATGTTGTGCAAATATTGTTGTAATCCTTTGATCCTTCTCTTTGCCGTCTGTTTTACTTTCATTTGCTACAGAAAAGTACTTGAGCAAATCCCCCCAGCTTGTGTATTTTGCTGGTTTCGTGGCTTTCCCCAGTTTTATTCCCTGCACTTGATCACGGATTGCATGAATCTGGATTTTAATAAATGCATGTGCTCAGAAACCATTATGGGCACAATCAAAGACAAAAGATTCAGATGAATGGAAAACTTCATGTCACCAGAAAGAGAAATCAAGACAGTGGTGGAAATTGACAGCTGCAAAAGGCTTCTAGTCTGCCTCACTGAGTGAATGTAACTCCCCAAAAAAAGAAAGTCACAACATGTACATTGTAACTACTTTTTAACTCCATCAACAGGGCTAGGATTTCTTCCCAACTCAAGCATTTAACAGGCTGAAAAGTTTCAAGCGTTAGCTAAGCTTGTAAAATGCCAGTGTGAAGTTTGCGGTTGTCTCCCCATTGACAGAATTGTTTCTTGAATTCCAAAGACCCTTTCCCATAGCTGTAAAATAATTGGTTTAAGTGAAATATGAACACAGAGGAATGGCAGCTGCTTTGTAAAAAAAAAAAAAAAAAAAGAAAAGAAAAAAGAATGTAAAAACAAAGAATAAATTCAAGATATAGAGTCTGATCTCATTTTAATAAATACAACGTAAACAGTTAAAAAGAAAATCTAATTATTGCAAAATATTTTAGTCGGTATTCTTCCTTCTTTATACAACTACCCATAAGTTATTTCAAGCAATTGAGGACTCTGTACTTTTGGAAAGCTGATAGCATGTGGAGAATAAAGTAGACATACCTTCCAGAGGGAATCCAGTGCGAGGATAGTTCTGGCCAGGACCTGGGCGCATCATTCTTTGGACTGTCCCTGGTAGAGCAACCATATGCAACTGGTCAAGAGAAGACACCTTCTTTGGAGCAGGACCGAACAAAGCCAAACAAAATGCAAAGCCTTGTAATGGACTGCAGGGCTCTCTGCCTCCTTCTGCGCAGCCCACAGCTCAACCCAGGGAAAAAAATAAATACTAAAAAGCCTCAAAACACAGATCTTAGTAAAAGTCTTCGGAAACTTGGAGGATCTGAAGGTGTCAACACTGTGAAGACAAGAGGTCTGCAAACTGATGGGGAGTTTGAAGACTGGAGAGAAGCAGATTTGCAACGTTGACTACGGGTGCGAGGAATATATTGTTTTCTTTGCCTTTTTTTTGTGCCTTGAAAGTGATGGATATTTTTTTTTAGGGACAAACAGTGTCAACTGAGAGGTTTGGAAGTTGTTAAAGTGGCCAACTTTGGCGCAGTGGGTAGGAGGAGAGAACTGTGATCCGTGATAGGCTCTAGTCTGTTTCTTTTATTCATGAAGAGGAAGGGGGCAAAGCAATGTGCAGATGGACCAATGGCAAAAAGAATTCACCAATACACAGCCTGGGGATTTTTTTTTCTCTCTCATTACTTTTTATACTTGGCCTCGTTTTGAGAGAGAGAGAGAGAGAGAGAGAGAGAGAGAATCACTGAGGAAAGACAAGACTATTCTAGATATATTACTGAAACCATTTCAATATATTTTGTTTATTACTAATGCATCATTTGGTTTGCTGATCAGCGAATAATACTAAAGAATTCTTGAAAAGCAGAGTTAATGTTATCTTAATTGCTTTAGATCAAAATGCTTCCTGGGGTTAAAATCTCATTGTTTACCTTTGTCCTCCTAAATCATGGTCTAAAGAGGGGTGCAGTTAATGCCCTTTGTTATATTGCACCCAAAAGAGAAGGAGAAAGCAAGGTAAAGTTAAAAACGAATTGTTTAAATACTGTACACGGGATACATCACACAGCTGGTGATCCAGCTAAACACGCACGAAGTTTAATATTGTTGCATGAAATGCTTTTTAGATCAGGATATCTTTGTGACAACATTTCCACCGCTCATTTGTTTCTCCACATTATGGGTTGACTTCTAAGTCAAACACAAAATACATGGTAAATATTTATTTTTACAACATTGTTTTTCATAAAGCACTCAGAACACAAGAAGGAAACACTAAGACAATTCAATTCAGACTTGTTCATAGACCTGAAGAAAGGAATTTACTGGATGGTTCTGGTTTATCCGAGAATAGGTTGTCACTTCCTTTCAGGACCTGTATTTATTAGTTATTTTCAAATGAAGTGAAGCTATATGAAAAGCAAGAACCTTACATGTTTCAAGCTGTTTTTGTTCCCTTAAATGCCATTTAACGCACTATACCAGCAGCCAACGGAGCTGCCTGGAGTCCTGGGAAGTTGCAATAATAGGACATTGCCTGTTTTGCTGCCCTTTAAATTGCCAATTGGAGGCACCATGCTTCAGGTGTCCAGTGGTGCGAGGTGGACTGGGAGCCCAATGGACAATTGTCCTGGTGGAGAGGCTGAGCACACAGTGGAGGTGCCTATTTTGGGGACTGCATATAGAAACCCTTCTCAGCAGGGAATGACGCCAGGGCTCACAACCCATTGTTTTCATATGTACAAAGGGCTTTTCTTAAAAATCACTGAAAAGTTTTTTTTCTTTACTATATGTGCTGCATGTCCCTATATATATATATATATATATGTCCCTAAGGCAACCGGACATATATATATATATATATATATATATATATATATATATATATATATATATATATATATATATATATATATATATATATATATATATAATGCATCCGAAATCTATATCCTTTTGCTGGGACAAGACACAAGTTGATACTGTACTCATCATTTGCACATCTGTTCTTGTGAATTGTTCTTATTTCGATTTTGCAGTTTTGCTTTAGAATTCGCATTTCCTACCGGGTAATAAAAAGCCTGTGTAGCTGCATACATGTAAAGTACATGAAGGGGATTTAGGAAGAACACAGGGTCCATTTTAATTCATTTCCACTGGTGCTGGGAGAGCTTGTTGACTTTTAAGCATGCATTGCTAACATCTGCGTCTATATTCTTACAAACTGCAGATGGGGATTAATGTTATAATTTACCATAATATTACTATTACTATTCTTTTATAATAAATTCGACATCAACATCTGTAATTAAGATCAACATATGCGGATGCAGCAGAGAAAATCTCTTCTCCCAAAACTTTACAATCTCACATTGTGTATAGTTTCTAATACTCTGACATTGGTAAACGGTGGACTTTTATATATGTGAATTTTCATGTTATTAAAAAGAATATTGTATATATATATTTTTTTATTATTATTATTTCATGCAGTAGATAAAGCGCCAGATGTCTATGTGTTTCTTTAGGTTCATTTCTTAAAACGTTGTGTTAACAGATAATTGCGTATGCCCAAATGATATATTATATATATATATATATAACCCTACTGTGAAATTCTAAGATAATAATACAATAATAAATGATTGTTTTGTAGTGAAACGCTAACATGTTTAAATATAGCACATGCAGAACAAAATTAGAGGTAATGAATAGTCACTTTAAGGATATTGGTGTTGGAACCCGATCTAATTTAATTTGGAAAGTGTTTAGTGTTTGTTTTATAGGGCACATGTATCTAGAAAACCGTGTCCATGGAACTGCTCTGGCCTCTTGCCGGTTAGTTCACAGTTAGAGGAACTGAGACCCATAGAATATGATCTTTGGAAAATGTTGTGTTTTAACAACTGACTTCCAAGGTGCGATTGGGTTACTCTGGGATCAAAAGCAGGATTAGGTTGTGTTACCATGACGAAAAGAATATGTAAAAAATGTTTCAAAATATTTAACAGTACACCCAAAAACATACATTATATATTCCACATATTCATGAAATAAACAAAGCAAACTTTAGTCAACATGTATGGAACCTTTGCTGCAATATATAACATTTTAAACATTACTGGTAAACACTTGTCATTTATTCTCAGCAAATTCAAATATACATTAGACTTGTTGCAAACCTGCTCTCTCTTTAACATTCTTTAGAATTAAAGCAAGTGCACCACCCATTGTGTAAAGCAAATTATATATAGATACATTCAAATACCTACAGTACATACACAATACAAATACACATACACAATTAGACGTAGTTTTAATAGGACACGGTATTTTTGTTCACCACTTGTGCATTTCTCAGTGTTTTTACAGCTCTCCATTAATCTTGCAGGCCAACGAGGGTGCCTGTGTTTGCTTTGTGTTGGTATTTTAATGAGCCCTTTAATTTTTTTTTAATTTTGGGATTGTATTGGAGGATCAGTGACTTGTCAGCTCCATGGGAACTCTGTGCAATGCAAGGGCAATGCAGGCAGAACAAGCGTGTAAAGCTCTCCTGGTGGAAAGCAATTTCACAAATAATTTTTCCAACAATTAAGGAGTGTGGAGGGGTGAAATGGCAATTTCACATGCAGATGTGGGGTTACCTGTGAGCCCAAGCAGAGAGCTGGGGCTAACCCCCTTCACCAATCTCTGCTTCATTACACAGGGTTCTGCTAGCACAAAAGGGACCCCTTTCTCTCATGAGAAGACTAAGCAATAGATTAAAACAAGCATCAATCACCAAGATCAACAGTATATCTATCGCCTTAATGCAAAGGGGGAACAAAATCCTGGGTCTAGAAAAGAGATCTCTTATTTTTCTCCATATCTCCATGGTTTCCTAAGGTATGTTACTGGTTGATAAATGCTGTTCTATCATACCTCTTTGCAGATAGCTTGTAAATCAGCATTGAAGAACAAGTCGTGTATCAGGTACAGTGTTTCCAAAGCAAGCTAGCTATGATAAACTGATTTCGGGCACTGTGTATTTTCCAGGCATTTCTTAGTAGAGGCTGCAGATATTTCTCGGCTGTAGCCAGGGATTAACCATTTCTTTTTTAATACGATACAGAAAACTTTCATATTCTATGTGATAATTTTCAGGTCTGACCTGGGCAGATTCATTCATATTGATTTTTAGATGTAAAAATAAGTGATATCGTCACTTTTTATATGTGAAAAGAAAAGGTGTATGAATACAAAACAAAGACAAATTGTAGTATTAGTATTGTCGTTGAATACAACAGCTACAGTTCACAATTCGTGCAATAATTCACAATGATAAAGTGCAATAAATTCGCAGTAATAAGTTGCAATCAATCATGATCAAGGAGTTCTTAGTTGGCAGTCATAAACTGCTGGAAAATAAAATCCACAAAGATCTTTAAATACATTTTAAAAGAGAGCAGTCATTTCATGTTGATAGGTCATGAAGTATTTCAACACGTGAAAAATATTATGTCCACAATATGAGGTTTCAGGGCAAAAGTTAAATTTCTTAAATTAAATTTACTGCTGAACCCAATGATACAACGCTGATGCTTTTTGATACAATCAGTGTAATATTGTTAAACACTTAACGAGAAATACTGAGACACTGGCAGCATAAGCCCCCACAAATCTATTTCTTTAAACCCCTTCTATGTCCTTTGTGGCTTTCAAACGCGATGCAGTTTTTTTTCTTGAATACCCTTACATAGAAGGTAAAATTGTTTATATTAACAAAAAATACCTGTGCAGTAAAAATGTTAAATTATCAAAATGCGGTGTTGTTGTCGCATACGAGTTTGAATCGAGCTGTTGGTTGTAAGCAAACATCTGGCAGAAGATTATTCCTTATTTCCCCAGATGTGCTGTTTAGACAGGTAAGGGGGAGGCTGAAAGAAGCACCGAATTACACAGACAGATCTATCTGAACTTGCACTGTTTGTCTCAGTCCATGGCTTGATCTTTAGTGCCTACTCTCTGTCCTTATATAAGTGCCTTATAATGAGTATCCCTGGCTGTGGACACTAACTGCAGACCCATGCAGCTTGCCTGCCTGCAGTCCAGTTAGCAATGCTGTTAATTTGTGTGTAATGAGAATTAATTTATGTTCACAGGGGCATTCTCCAGGGACAGCAGGCATAAAACAATCATTAAAAAAAAAAAAAAAACCTCCACTGAGTCTTTGGTAACTCCTGGCAGAAAATCTGGACAAAGGGACACAAGTGTCCCTCAGCAGCTCTGCTGGATTCCAAGGGCTGCTTAGATCAACTATCCACTGCTGGGGTTGCTTTCATTTGCACCAAGTGTAGTATTAATAGGATGTAAGCTGCACCCTTGAACAATTACCTTATCAAAGCAGAACATCTATGGAATGAGCAGAGTATTTTCATTAAACAAATCAAAATAATAAGGCTGCCATTTGTCATGTCCACGAACGCCAGTGACTTTAGAAATGTAGCAGCCTCACACCAACTTCAGTTCCATTTCTAGTCTTTGTTCGAGTTTCTAAAGAAGATTAAATACTTGCTAAGAGGCTGTTATAGTTGTTTTGAAGGAGAGCAGCCTAATTAGGTTCAATCTGATGGAAATAAAAAGATATCGATGTACTATATAATTATTCTAAATATTCTGTCTCATTTGGAATTAGTGACAAGCTTCTTTTTTTTTAACAACCACGGTATGAATCGTAAAAGCAAATACAACCCTACGCAGGGAGTCTGCAACTAACTTGAGACATCGCTGTCCCCAGAATGCTTCAGCATAGTTTTTGTTTTTATCTCAGTCAAGTTTAAAGTAATAACGACGAGGCCAAGGTACTTGGATAACAGGTGAGCATGCAAGGACTAAATGACTTAATACTTTGAAATCTGTGTATGTAAATTGTAAAGGAGAGTTTAGAAAGTACAAGGTATAAGGGACATTCTACTAGAGGAGGGGAAGCAATGATGATACATTCAAAAATAAATAAAACAATAAATAATAAACAATTATCTCTCTATCTCTCTCTAATTATAAAATGATTTATTATTAATTGTTGTGTGGGTGAATATATATATATATATATATATATATATATATATATATATATATATATATATATATATATATATATATATATGTGTGTGTCACATACGCCTATTACATCACACACACACACACACACACACACACACACACACACACACACACACACACACACACACACACACACACACACACACACACACACACACACACACACACACACACACACACACACACACACACACACACACACACACACACACACACACACATTATACTGTTATATCTTCTTTTTTTTTGTGTTTGGTAACTACCCTGTTGTATAATTACATGTCTCTGTGTAACCAGAAGCTCTTTTTACACGTTAGATCATGTGAAAAAGAAGACTATTTCAGGATATTTGTTTTTTCATATTTACCTCACGGAAACAGCTTTGTAAAATAAGACATTATATATATATATATATATATATATATATTCAGGAACATCTATGGAGCCATTTTAGGCGTCTCTTGCAACATATAGAGACAACATTGCATACAGTAAAATAAAAAGCGCCACGTATTGTTATTGATTTAATAACACGATTGATAGTATTGATAATTTATTGACATATATTATTGTTATTACTACTTATTATTATTATATTAAAATCATGAATCATGATCAACATTTTCTTTGGCCATCTAAATGCTAATTTTTAAGGAACAGATAAAGTAAGTGTCCTCTGTCCTCATTGGGACTTTGTCTTCTCCTGCCCTAAAAGGGTTAATTTATGAATAAGACGGTTTTGCATAACTGATGCTGTGTATTGGGTCCTCATTGAAATGGATGGAGTCATGAGACCGTAGTGTATCCGGCTAGTTAAAGTATGAAAAACGTCTCTTATTACCAGAGGGGTTCGCTTAGCTATTTATGCATTTAGTTTTACAGGTGTAAAATAGTTCTCTTTTTATCATATTATAATGATTTCTTATTTGACTTTCACTACATAATTCCATTCTCCGGATTTCAGACTCTGTCTGAACCCAATTCTCCAAACCTCTATTAATTCCTTCACCATAAAAAGGAAATCCCTTGAATTCTTCCACTATAACAGCTGTTAAAAAGGATCAAACTAGAATTCAAAGAGATTGTTCATTTCTTTTCCATGCAGTTCTTGTAAAATACCAAGAAGATATGAATTATATGCCAGTTACAGTACATCTACTTCTCTATTGAGACTTCTCATTTTTTTTTTAAATAAGTGGCAGAAAGGTATTTGTCCATAGGATAATACAATGTACTCCATACATATTAAGGAACATCTAGGGTTTAGTGGATTTAGAGACTTAACAGTGAAACAGAACGGACCCATCTGTATTAATCTTAATGACACGTTTAGGGCTGATTATTGATTGATATTGTGTCATAGATTACATAAATTCAATGTATTTCCTACTTAGAGTACAATCTCGTGTACATTACAACTGAAATTGGACATCTGAAGCATATCTGTGACTGTAATTAATGATTTAGTTAAATGTTTCTGATTGCATTTTGCAAAAACAGGATAACTTAATTCTGCGTGAGAGAGAATAAAATACTGTCTTTGTGACATGTTTGCAGGTATGGCCTCTACACAATAATACAATGCAGAATAAAAGAAGAAAAAAAAATCACACAGGGTGTTTGGTCACGGAGAGAAACCCTGTCCTCACTCATTTCTATTTCTTGTAGCTTAATTGATGTTTTGTTGTTGTTTTTTTTTTTTGGTGGGGTGGGAATAATCCAACATTTGGGAAGAACAGTGTGCATGCATTTGTCTGAAAGCAGCTTCCTTCAATAAATTCCAAGCACAGACTGTGGGTAATGAATTAACTTTCTCCCCTTCTCTCTGTCACTATAATACTGGTGACAGCTGATTAACTAGTAATGACTCTCAAAAGATTTCTTTACATATATTAAATCAGGCTTTGAAAACTTGAGTAACAATCTCTTGCTTTCAGTTTTCTTAGTGAAGGGTGTTAGATTCATCCATCAGTCTCCATCATATAATAGCCCTTGTATTTTTTTTAAATTTTTTATCTTTCTTTAAAATGTATCCCCTCCCTAATCTGTAAATGGTCTCAGTTTTGGTTTGGACCTTTCTTACTCCAGTGAGGTTTTCTTTTACACCCCTCAGGATTGTTTGAGACAGCACACAGACCCGAGCAGCCCTGCCAGAACTTGCTGGCACTGGAAACCTGCACAAAGAAAGCCCTTCTATGGACATTAAAGGGACTCTCGGTGCTCCCTGCACGTTGGTTGTTGTGAATCACCCAGGTTCACTCCTTCCCTTTCATGCCTGCAGAATAACAGCTTTATTTTCAATCTCTCCTGGAAGACTGAGCCCCAAATAAGATCTCTCCCAGTGAGCCATGTGTCACCTAGAGGCTCTACACTGTGTGTACAGATATATACACTCCATTTATATGTATATAATGTGTACATCTACCTATCTGTGTTATATATATATATATATATAAATATGTATATATATATATGTATATATATATATATATATATATATAACACATATACATGCGCAAATGTAAATACAACATATATAAACACGAAAAACCAACGGCACTCCACCAACTGCAGAAACTTGCCTGTGTGCATTGTGCATTAAACAAAGCTGGATAATACACCATGAAACAGAATAGGCACCATCTATCTATCTATCTATCTATCTATCTATCTATCTATCTATCTATCTATCTATCTATCTATCTATCTATCTATCGACACAACACTGCAAATTGATGCTCTAAAAATATATATCGTAGTCCAATACAAAATTACATTTCGGTCCACTCATGAACCTTTCAGGGCTGGCCTCACAGTGGAACGAAATTGGACTACAATATATCTTTTTGGACCATCATTTTGTAGTGCTGTGTCTTATTCATCAAACTCTGGTTTGGTGAAGTATTTACTCTATTTTGATTGCTGTCAATGTGTGCCCTTGCCATATATATATATATGTGGGTTTAATGGCTTTGCATCTCATCCCAGCCTCTGTCTAAAAGCTGTGTTTAAAACAGCATGCATTGGCTTGAGGATTGGCTTGTGTAATACGAGCTTGAGACAAAAGGTGGCACTGAGTGCTCATTTGCATGTCATTTCCCAGAATCCCTTGCTGCAGTGGAAGCGCTGTATGCTGGGTGACAATGGGGAAAGACAGGGTTGCAGACCTGTCTAAGACATGCAAATGAACATACAGTAATATTTACAGTTGCTATATATATATATATATATATATATATATATATATATATATATATATATATGTAGAGGTATTAGTACCGTGTTAGCCGAGCTTCAATAATCAAAAAATAAGTACAGAACGGTATCATCTATTTATTTTTTGATTATATATATATATATATATATATATATATATATATATATATATATATATATATAGTGTTCGACAAACCTATACATTTGCAAGCCCCGGGCGAGGTGATTTAACATTGTGGAGAGCTCCTATTGGCCCAAGCAGCACACGTGTGTTACTAGGTGGCGAGTAGATTTTTTTGTTTGGCGAGTAGATTTTTTAGTGATTTGTCGACCACTGTAAATATATATATATATATATCGGCTTGTAGGGTACTTAGCATATTGCTCTGTACGATTTATCTCCACAAATGATCACTCATCAATATTTTTACATTCACAATTATTAATATATACATTAATATTTAATATACATTTAATATACATCTTTTCACTTTGCACTTTTATTTCCATTTTATTTTTATTTTTACTTTTATTTTTATTTTTATTTTTACACATATATTCACTTAATCCATTGTCACATTTATATATATTCAACATTTCTACACCATATATTGTTACAATCCATTCACACACAATATTAGCACATATATTCAATAGGATTGTTCATTGCACATTAATATTTAGTCACTATCTGTCATACATATCACATGTATGTTTAGCTATACTTCTTCCTCTGTCCTTGCTTTGGATCGATCTAATTTTGCCTCCTCTGACTCCACGCTGGAATCTATAAACAAGGTAATACTTTGGGGATATTTACAACCAAAGCCTAATATTGTTGTCACTCAGTACGATTATGCATTGACTAAAAGTAATTTGGACATTTATATCCCTAAAATACCAACATTGAATCAATATTTAATAATATGGGGGTAATCACTAATGTTCATTTCTATCTAACCAAGTCTCAAACATTAGTCATTTAAATATAGGTCACTTTAAATTCATTCTGACTTGTATAATTCTAACTTATGTATAAACATACTATTATCCTTATATAGGTATTCCAACACATATTTATCACTTACTATTAAAGTGTTTTTGAAGTTTATGCTGTTTCATGATTAAAATAAATTGAATAATATATATATATATACTTTCTTACCTTTTAATATTATCTAAATACATTTTTTCTAGTTCTTACTACTAATATCTGTCCTTAATATATGTATACAATCTCTCATACTCAATGGGGTCCTCACAAAATGATTTGTTTTATGAATTGTTTATGAATTGTTTTATTGATGTGCAACATGTGATTTATATAATATTACTGCTTCAATTAGAGTATTGGCCAATTACACCAATTACCTCCCTATAAATACCATGGACTGGTGCATAGTGGGTACCCCCTGAAGAAGTCATCATTGATGACGAAACGCGTAGGGCGTGGCTAGATTGCGGCCGCCATTTGCTCACGAACACAGCTGATACCTGCACAGAGACTTTGGGCTCCCGTGTGCGCTCGTTGCGGCCATTGCTCAGCTGAATTGAGGACTCTCTAAACTTTGTTTCCTGGTGGGACCCGTTTTCCCTATACACGCTGAACATCAAAGGCGAGGGATTCTGTTTCCGGTTCCTGCTGTATGGAGGATGTCCACGTGACGACGCCACTGATCTAAGCTGGACGCTGTTGCTGGAGCTGCTGGCACATGAGAGCCTATCTCATACACGCTTATTATTGCTGTACCTTTGTGAGTGGGCATTTTATAGATTTTATGTTCCTTTAATACATTTTTTATTATGGTAATGCACTAGGTGTGCGCCTGTTTCTTTCTTTTTCCTTTTTTCTAGATATCTGTAGGGACTGGTGATACCTTCGAAACGGGCTGCAAGAACCTGGAGTTTGTGCCATTGGAACAGGACTTTATGTACTAAAGGTTTTTTAATTTTTATTTTTTGACAATTTTTTTCTACATTTTTTATACATTAAATTCATTTTTTTGATTTTTTTTTTATATATATACGTTTACCTAGACATATGCATTAACTAACTTCATACAGTAAAACTACTATTTATTTCTGTACACATCTTTATATATGTCTTTGTTTATACTTCCCCAAATATGCCCTTACGATAAAGGAACAATGTTACATCAACTTGGTACAGTTTCTATCTCTCAGATATTAAAGTGCTTTATTTCTCAGCAACATTTAGGTGGAAAATAATCTCTCATTGTTTTATTAGTTTTGGATGAGCTACACACTTCCCCATCCAGGCTGCCTGATATGGCCCATCAAATCCAATTTAGAGAGGGTCAGGCACACCTGAGAAAACACTTAACCCGAACCTGACATGCAGGCTCCTTAACATGCTGTTTTTCATTTAGACAGCAAATGTGCAATATCTTGTCATCATTTCCCATGTAATGAGAGCTTTGCCTGCTAGTGGTGTGCTGGGATGAGACTGCAAGAGGGATTACTATACTACAAAATGGGGTTAGATATTAAATGCTATATATAGCATTTAATATCTAAACCCATATATATATATATATATATATATATATATATATATATATATATATATATATATATATATATAGTTATGGCGGGTGAAAAAGGCAACAAAAAACCTCCACCATTAGCATATATCCAATATATATACAGGTAGTCCTAGGTTGTCCAATGGAATCCGTTCTGGAATTAGCGTTGGATAATGAAACTGTTGTAAAGTGAGTCCTAAGTTTATCAGTGGTGGTGAGCGTTGGAAAACGCATTCCGGCATCGACAAATGGCCCATAGATTGTAAAGCGTTGGATATGCCATTCATTGTAAAAGTGAAACGTTGGATAGTGACGACTACCTGTGTAATATATATATATATAATTACACAGGTAGTCGTCACTATCCAACGTTTAACTTTTACAATGAATGGCATATCCAACGCTTTACAATCTATGGGCCATTTTTCGATGCCGGAATGCGTTATCCAACGCTCACCACCACTGCTAAACTTAGGACTCACTTTACAACAGTTATATATATATATTTATATATCTATATAGCATAGTTACCAGTCCGTGAACTAATAAAGGAGACAGCATACAGCAAGGAGTAATCCAAAAGTGATGTATTCAAAACACACTGTTACACGAATGCCAACGTTTCGGTCCCACAGGGAGACCTTCCTCAGGGCCTTCCCTGAAGAAGTTTTCCATAATGAAACGCGTAGGAGTGGGCGCATTCCCTACTTATTCTCTATATACCCATTGTGGTATTTTCTATATCACACTGCCTGTCTGGGACTTGTTGTCATTTTGGGACTTCCTGACGGTTTGGCGCCATCTAGCGCGACGCAACTAAGACACTATCGAACACCATCTGATGACGTCAGACACCACTGTGCACGTGTCTGGAAGTGAAGGAGCTCCTCCGAGACTGCAGTGATATCGCCGGAGACCAGGAGTGATCTCCAGCGGCGAGCTGATCCACGCGAGCCTCTGCCACTGCTGTAAGAGGAAAAGATCTGCAAGTCCTGCATTGCGAGGGTGATCGGCTGTCTACAGATGGGTAACATGTCCCAAACATGTCATGCTGTGTGATTTTATAATTGATGTACGTGCAATACTCACCCTTTAATTATAAATTGCTTTTATAAATATACTACACTACTAGGTTTTTGTTTTTGCGCTGTTCTCTTTCTTTTTTCTGTATTAGCCTGGAGCGCTGAGCCCTCTATTTGAACAGCTGCATCAAACCTCATCCTTACAAGGTTGTATACACATTTATTTTGTTTTTGAATCACTTCACTTTTATTTTATCCATATATGAGCGCAGTTTTCTGTTATGCTCATTTGCATGTCTTAGGCAGGTCTGCAACCCCGCCATTCACCATTATCACCCAGCACACAGCACTGTGCTGTATACTGGGTGATAATGGTGAAAGGCGGGGTTGCAGACCTGCCTAAGACATGCAAATGAGCATACAGTATATTTACATTTGCTATATGCTTTGCTGTGGAGGGTTTTTGTCACTTTTTTTACTCACCATAACTTAACTCAGTATATATATATATATATATATATATATATATATATATATATATATATATGCAAATATAGCTGTATGCTCATCTGCATGTCTTAGGCAGGTCTGCAACCCCGCCTTTCCCCATTATCACCCAGCATACAGCACTTCCACTGCAGCAAGGGATTCTGGGAAATGACATGCAAATGAGCACACAGTGTCACTTTTTGCCTCAATAACCATTTTTAACATGGTTCCCTATAGGCTTAAGTATATATATATATATATTCTTGGAATTATTAAACAATTAAACAAGGGATGCTTCACATCTATCTATACCTATTTGCATAGAGCAGGGGTGCTCAACTCCAGTCCTCAAGATCCCCCAACAAGTCAGGTTTTCAGGATATCCCTGCTTCAGCCCAGGTGGTTCAATCAGTGGCTCCCTGCTTCAGCACAGGTGGCTCAGTCAAGGGCTAAGCCACCAATTGAGCCACCTGTGCTGAAGCCGGGATATCCTTCAAACCTGACCTGTTGGGGGGTCTTGAGGATTGGAGTTGAGAACCCTCTTCCATAGTGTGAACAAAACTGCAATGTTTATGTGTAAATACAAAGGTTAACATAACATCGGTTCATTTCTGTCGCTGCTCTCTTTAAATATATTGGACATCGGAATTCCATTCTAAAAAACTATTATTAGGGAGACACTGAGGATTGAATTGCAAATAAACGCACAACACGCAAATTCAAGAAGAAAGAAAACACAAAAACATATTTTTCTGTAATACATCTAATTGTTATTTTGTACATCAGTTCTGCACCAGAGAAAATATGGCATATTAGCCAAGTATGGTACTGGCTTTGGATAAAAGGAATTCATTCCAATTCCCAGGTAATGCAATGGGTTGATTCAACACAGGTAATATTACTACACAGCTTTAAATGTAGTTGTCTTACCTGTTTTTCTGGAGTTTATTTAGATTATTCAGAATTAGAGGCGTTATTTGATTCACCTTTTAATAGCAAAGATTCAGTTTAACATTCCCATCATTTCCCCTTCTTTCTGTATCAAAAAAAGTCTGTGAGACCTGTGTTGTTATAACCCTCCAAAAAACGATTAATAATACAAGTCAGACATGCACCAAGACATTTTTTTAGAGTTTAATGCATAGCTGCCATTACAATAATCACAATGACACTTTGTTTATATCTTAACCACATTTTTAGAGGAAAACACAATTATTAGTTGATTAAAATGTTATGTAGAAATGCATAAAACCGTTACACTTTGAGGGTCATTTATCAAAGTCTCCAGGCTGCTAAACGGGAGCAGAATAACCGAGCCAGATTTATTATAGAAAAACATTCCCATGGAAATCCGTGCAATTTTCTTGTTTGATCAGTCTGATACTGTGTTTTTACACCAGTTTTGCACTGCTATTGCAGCCAGAAAACTTTAATAAATGACCCACCTGTTCTGTCCATGTGTAACAGTGCCTGCTATGTCAGAACTCAGATAGGTGAAGTCAGATTTCATCCACTTTAGTCCGCGCACATTCTTTAAAATCTGTCCGTGAGACGGGGATTCTCTGATTTACCCCAATTAATATACTCCTCCCCCTATTATCTTATCATCTGAGATCTGACTCCAAAAGACTGTTCACGGTCGCAAGGTTCAACAAAGTATCCGTCCGCTCCTCCTTCTCTTACCGTGCACCCCACAACTGGAACAATCTACCGGAGACTCTCACAGCCGCCACCAGTCTAAGTTCTTTCAAAACTAAAGCTGTCTCACATTTTAATCTGGTCTGTAACTGTTACATACGCCTATTACATCACACACACACACACACACACACACACACACACACACACACAGACACACACACACACACACACACACACACACACACACACACACACACACACACACACACACACACACACACACACACACACACACACACACACACACACACACACACACACTCTCACACACACTCAAACACTCTCTCTCACACACACATAAATTGAAAGCTCGCTCTGTCTTTAGCGCCCTTTCTCATCCCAATCCACAGCTGAATTTTGGTGGGAGGGACAGATTTGGTCTAAATAATCTGTACAAATCAAATTTTAACTGGTTGACCCATCTCCAGTTTAAGATCTGATGGTTTCAAAAGAACTTGCATAAAACAATGTGCAGTTATCAAGGTGGATTAATAGGATAACATTAGTTTTCCTGTTGCGGAGCTAGTGCAATACTGGTAAAAAATCATCACCAGAATTTTCTGTGAAAAAGTCCCATTGAAAGCAATAATGTTTTTTTTGTGCTAAACCCTGCAATGTATGTGTACCGCAATATTGCAACGCCTGTACAAAAAGTAAAGCGTGCAGTGTTTTGGTTCTGCTGTTGAGAAATGTGATTTTGTTTTGGATTTTTACCACATTATGAAAAAAACCCTCAAAATTAGCAGGAAAATGCTAAAATAGCATCACAAAGCCTGGAAAATGCATAAAATAAGAATACAATCATTAAAACAACGACAACAAAAACTAAAATAATAAAGCGGAAAAACATAAAATAATGTAAACAGATACGACAAGAAACACCTAGAGATCAGCACTGGGCCTGCTGTTCTGGCGTATGGGTTCCAGTTCTACAAATCTTGAGAATCTTGGTGTGGTATTTGCTCTTGGAATGTAAGGTTCTAGTAGGTTCTGAAGTGAAGAGGTGAATCCGGTGCGACAGCAAACAGCCCAATGACGTCAGATCCCGGATTAGCTTTATTGAACACACAGATGGAACAGCAGGCTGCAGCACAGCCTCCTCCTCTACGCGTTTCACGCTCTACTGGCACTTCGTCTAGTTATGACAGTTATACATTTCTAGTAGGTTCTGACCTCATACACCCGGTTTTGCCCATTGTACCAAAATTCCAAATAGCCGCCCCCCTGCTGTGCGAAGAAATCCACATAAAACAACTATCGGGCCAGTTAGGATGTTGTCACAACTGCTGTTTGATTTAGGGATATTTTGGTTTGTCCGGATAATCATTTTCCGTGGTTTGTAGCATTTAAAAATGGATAACGAATCACTTTATTCTTTCCATTCAAGTAATTGTTCGTAACTCTAAATCAGGGCCCTGCAGCTTACAGTGACTCCTAAACTACGTGCTTCTGTTCCTTTCATTGCAGTTGCTCAGGAATCTAAATGCATTTTTCTTTCACACTGAAACTGAGTTAACAGCTAAGGTACCAGATCTATATAATACATGGTAAATGCTTGCAAAAGGTTGGAGTGTAATACGTTTACGTTTTTTTTAAATGTGTATGCAACGTTACATTATAAAATACTTGTGACTGTTCCACTGGTCATTGGTTTCCCTGATCCGGCCGCTTTGGAAATTTTGAGGGCTACATTTATTAGAAATCTCCTAAACCTTCAGACTACCCTTTGTTACATGGTAGACTTGCAGTGGTGGGCTGCATATTTAATGTATGCCCATTTTCTTAGTTAAATAGACTCTTATTTCTTACAGATATATAACTGCAGAGGAACCTTGCTTTTTTCCTAGGTGACCTCTGACATCTTGAGGCGTTTACATGGATTTTTGATTGATTGTGGTGTTTATTGCGGTGGACACATTAATAGTTTACGGCAGTTGTATAGTGAATCTGTCCCTAGATAACCATAAAGAGCACAGCTCTTCCAAGTCAACGATCGTGACCATTTTACGTACAGATCCAGAATAACCCAAGGCAAAATATACACAACTGGGAGGTACAAATGCCTTCACAGAAAGCTGGATTTGCGGTAAGGTGTGTACATTTGCATCATTGAATTTATATAACAGGTAATGTTTAATGAACAGATTAATCCCTACAGTGATTATACGGTAACCAAATAAGATCAGAATTTCGGGAGAGGGAGTGGCTCAGTGAGTAAAGACACTGACTTTCACTGAGAGCTTGAAGCAGGGGGACCCTGTTCAATTTCCGGTGTCAGCTCCTTGTGACCTTGGACCCGTCACCTTATCTCCCTGTGTCTCAAGCACCAAAAACATAGATTGTAAGCTCCATGGGGCAGGCACCTGTGCCTGCAAAAATGTCTCTGTAAAGTGCTACATAAAACTAGCAGCGCTATAAGAGAACATATTATTATTATTAGAATGGTTTTGTTGCCTCTATTTCCTAGGGAACATTGATTCAGCAGAGTACGGACACAATTTAAAGACTTTTAAACAGTGGTTATAATATGGTGGTACGAAGGGGCCAATGCATTTTTTTTATTTTCACACCCAAAGTATTACTACTGTTATTCTGACATAAAACAGGGATTAATTTTACAAAGTCTATACCCTCCTATTTTTAATAATAATAATAATAATAATAATAATAACTTTATTTCATATAGTACTTTTCTCCCAATGGGACGCAAAGCGCTTCAGAATTACAGTATAGTGCCCGATATGCATCATGTAGGATTGTTACAGACACAGCCCTTGCCCCATTGAGCTTATAATCTATGATTTTGGTGACTGAGGCACAGGGAGATAAAGTGACTTGCACAAGGCCACAAGGAGCTGACAGCGGGAATTGAACCAGGTTCCCCTAACTTAAACTCAGTATCGTTGTTTACAGAGTCAGGGACTTTACTCGCTAAGCTGCATATTTATTGCTTATATATTTCTAAAATGCAGTCCAAAGAGCTTTGCACTAATGTTTATTAAATGTGAATATTTTTTAAATCATGCCCAGTACCAGGACTTTTTTAAACTACTTCCACCACCGCATTTTGATCATTTAAAATAGTGCTCAACGGAATTACCAAGTATCTTTCAATTATAGATAGAGCCTATAAATGTAGTTACAATTTTCTGAATTAATTTACTACGTATCATTTGAAACTACTAGATTCCCATATCCTGATAAATGCTTGGGTTAAAATGACGTTTATTATTACCAACTTGAACCTTTCCCTAATGTGCCCCCATGTTTGAGGTTTATGCTAAGAAGGGTGCAGTGCTCCTCTACATGACCTATAATTAAAAACCAACTCAATCCTCAGAGACCTGCTGGCTCTCACTGATTTTCTGTGAGTCTCACTGATTTGTATCAGAAGCAGTTTCTTCAATGGAGTCTCACTGGTAAAAATCCAAACTTTTCCATTAACATGCCATTTTATGGTCCAAAATCCCCAAGCCTCACTGATTTCAATACTTGGAGGTTGACATCTCCGCCCTTAACAAACCTCCCTTTTTGTAGATAAAAACCCAATTTCTTCAAACTGTTTTTTTTCCAATGTAAGCCTAATTGTGTTTATTTTGGTCTGTGCACTAGAGTCAAAAACATAATTTTATACCATTAAATGAATGCTAAAGTAGACATTTGGATCCTGCATCTCTTAGCTGCAATGTACATTGAATCTATTTTATTCTAGGACTATCAATGCATTGAAGTGATGCACAGCTGATACTGACATGTATCCAATTCTGCATTTTCTGCTACATTTCCCTATTTGTTTGTTGTGCCATAAAAGTTTGAAGTGGCATGAACCTCTACGGCTAGTGATCTGCATTAGATATAGGAAACTTGATCCACAATTTTTTCACATTTGATACAGCTGCAAATAAGACTAACGTGTTTCAAAGTTAACTTTGCTTCGATAAATAAACTTGTAAATTTTCTGTGTTATTTTTATACTATGCCGACTGCAGCCTGTATACCAGCTTGATCTGACTCTACAGTCATTACTTCAAATTCATAGTTTTTAAGATTTCACCAATGAAATTTGTGTAAACAACCAGCACCGGGAGAAGAGGATGTTTCCTTCTTCTGTTTACACTTTGTGCACATGGAACCAGCGGATTCAACTGTAGAGCACAGCAGATGCCAGTAGAAAGAAATGCACAGATATTATAATGTGTGAATCAAGTAGCTCCTACCTAGCCATAGGAACACTAATCATGCTGCCAGCCTGCTAGTAGAGATAGTTAAGGCAGGGGTAGCCAACTCCAGTTCACGAGAGTTACCAACAGGTCAGGTTTTCAGGATATCCCTGATTCAGCACAGGTGGTTCAATCAGAGGCTCAGTCGAAGACTGAGCCTCTGATTGAGCCACATGTGCTGACACAGGGACTGCTGGAGTCACCTGTGCTCAGGCAGGGATATCCTGAAAACCTGACCTGTTGGTAGCTCTTGAGGACTGGAGTTGGCCACCCTGTGTTAGAGCAACCAAATAGCACGAGGGGCTTCAATAGATTCGTGGACATTGAGTAAGAGATTCGGCTCCGGGCTTTGCAGCATGTGTTCCTGTGAAAAACATGTGTATTTCCTACCCTATTGTACTTTCTATTACGCTACTCACAGGGAATAATATGCTTTTTTACTGGTAAAGCTGTGGCCAAGAAGGGGGGGGGGGGGGGGAGAGGGGGTGGGAGCTTTTTAGAGCAAAACCTCTTCCTGAGATCATCATCAGCTGTCAGTAGGGTTGCCAGGTGACTTCTCCAAAATACTTGACATAATGGTGACAGGTGTGATGCGCTCGATTCACACCCCCCCCCTCACTTCTGTCCACTCCATGCTGTTTCCTAATCTCCTTGGCCCCACCCCTAGTCTCCTGACACCTCCTCCTGATTGGCTGCATTACCCAGCAGCAGCCAATCAGGATGGACAAAGCTGCCCAGCCCCCTAGCAACAGTCCTGCTCTCTCCCTGCTTGGAGAAATCCAGTGGCCCCCCCAAGCCGGTCAGGTCTTGATCAGATGATAGTGGTATACACATACATGTCCAGAGAGGTAATACACATACATGTCCAGTATTACCTCTATTTTTTTACTGGACAGAGACACCTGGCAACCCTCGCTCTCATGATCTGTTGGCACACATTCCCATTTCCGAGTCCTGTACCTTCTCTTGCAGCACTTATTGTACTATAACTCCCTGTACTGTATTGTCTCTCTTGTAAAGAGCTAAGTACAGCTGTGGGCGCTACAGAAATAAATAAAAATGTACATACAGCATGCAACGATTCCTAAACCAAGAAGGCATTTTTCTAACCCATTTTTCTGACTATGGAGGATTTGTCATTCAAACCCAACTTTTGAGTATCTAGTGTCATGTAAAATCGGATCCTAAGCACACAGAGCGTGTGTATCGAGTGGAACAATTTGCCCCACCTTGATGAAGCACACATTTCCATTTGTGTCATTTTGCTCCTGCTCCATATGTATGAATCTGGTTATTTGAATGTCTCACGCCTGACACTGATCAAAGTTAACGCAACCTTAGACCAGGCGGATTGAAGTGAGGAAACCCTGTTCCATTATACGAAAGCAAACTTTATTACATCTCATTATACTGATCTTCCAAGCAATTCCTCTCCTACCTGCTCTCCCTCCCTACATTGCTAACTGACACGTGAAGCCACACCGACGCTGAGCACCTTGATTCCCTGACCCCAGCATCAAAATGGTTAAATTTGCGTGCATTTTTAGAGCAATGCTCCACATGTGCTCCAGTAGCGACACTCGACACAAATCCCCCTCAGAACCTTGTAAAATCACTCTTGAGTACGACATGGTAACATACCTCCAATGTACATGTTGACTTGGTAACCCATACACGGCAATAATTGCACATGGTTCACAACCACCATGTCATCATGATGAGACTTGTCTTCATTTCTGGTTCCATGAAGTTTCCAGAATATAACATTTTTGCCAGACAGAATTTAGGGATTAGAGTTAAAAAAAAACTATGACAACCTCATGATAGAATGGATTCTGTTGGCAATACATGAATTCCTGAGTGCCTAGTGTCCTGTTTACGCAGCTACCGAGGGCCTATTGTTCATAGCAAACCAACTTCATAGTACCCATCACTCATCGACCTATGTAGCTCCTGAATACCTATCCTTCTAAACATGCAATTTAATTTGTCATAGCATATTGTACTGACACTGAAATGATGTAGATAATCTTTAGACTTCTGGCTTTCTCCTGCACTCATTACATTCGAAAATAAACGGAGCTGTTGGAATTGGAAGACCTTGGGGATGGAGGTGTCTGGGTAAGTAGAGTTGTAAACGAGGGAAGCAATAATTTCCCACAAAGTTAAGGTAAATTCTCACCCCAGCCTGAAATCACACTCAACAGGACACTTCTTGTTATATGGTGCAGGTCACAGGAAAGGAGCTGGGAACTGCAGCAGCCAACTTAAAATAAACAAATACATAAACACATCACATGCTATGAAATAAACAGAAAGGCTTTGATGCTCACAGATGGAATAGCTACTTTCTCATTGGCACCTTTTAACCCTTTACACTTTTCAGTGGATTATGCTTGTAAAACCTAATTCAGTTAAAATATGTTACAAATAAATAAAAATAGTTGGATCAAATAATAAAACTATCAAGTTTAAAACAAAAACAAAAAAAAATATATAGCTACAGTATTTTGGTACATTCCATTGATATGTAAAGCATACAACGATCACAGTTGTTTTTCTTTCAAAGCTTAAAACAGTTAAATATATATATATATATTATTATTATTATTATTATGGTTTATTTGTAAAACACCAACATATTCCACAGTGTGGTACAGTGGGGGTACAGAGTGATATCAATTACATAAATAGCATGACATACAATTAATGACAGACAGGCGCAAACAGATACAGAAGGTAATGAGGGCGCTGCTCCGAAGAGCTGAAACTCTACAAATATATGATATTTTATTGGCAAATAGAATGCATGCAATTCCCCTAATCACACTTTAATTGCACTGTGCCCTATGAACATTGCTAGTAGCATGCTTTCTTATATAGCACTGGCAATGTGCACTGCGCTGTACGGAGAGGTTTGCGGGCACAAGGAGTCTTTGTACAATATATCTTTGGTGATCAAAGGTCACAGAGATCTTACACGGGTATTCGTACCGGGTACAATCACTAGCTAACCATTCAACACTGTGGCATCTATGGCAAACTTGTGCATATAAGGGATGCACTCATCTGCTAAGAATAACACCCAAAGGTGCACAGATTAATCTCTGTCCCAAAGAGCTAACTATCACATTTTCTTTTGGTATTGGACAATTCCTTGCCGAATACCTTATAGGGTTGGTACTGGGTTTACCCTTTTGCTCCCAGAATGGGCATGTTTCTAGCCCCCGTGACAGCAACAAGGTTCAAATCAAAGCTTCTCCCCCTCCTTGAATTATTCTCGTCGTGTCATGCATCAATTTTGCAGAAGAATATATTTGCAGTTGACGTGTTAGCTGACACATGTGATAGCTGTCTACGTAACTCTTGTGCATTGGTAATGGTGTTAATTATTACAAAGTTGCTCCCTGCAGCCTCGCTCTCCAGCATCCTGTGGTTAAAGCAGCATTTCCCAGCCTAAAGGTCATGACCTCCATGTCTTCTTAGCTCCTTTTATTAGGAGATTAGGGGAGGGAGGAGATCATATGATAAATACCTGCAATAAATGCACCAGAGCAGAGGTGGGCAACGCCAGTCCTCAAGAGCTCAGGTTTTCAGGATATCCCTGCTTCAGCACAGGTAGCTTAATCAGTGGCACAGGCAAAGACTGGGCCACCTGTGATGAAGCAGGGACCAATTGAGCCACCTGTGCTGAAGCAGGGATATCCTGAAAACCTGACCTGCTGTTAGTCCTTGGGGACTGGAGTTGCCCAAGCCTGCCATAGGGTGTCAGTAAAGAGCAGCAGAAGGTTCTGTATTTTCCTTTTCTAGTAAATTATTAGTTGAAGGGGAAGAGCCATTGAGCAACATATTTTGGAGTTGCATTAAAGTTAAAGAACATCAGTGTCTCTAAAATATCATTATATTAATATTCATAAATTGTACATTCAATAGCTATTTAAATTATATATTGCTAGTACTAATATCACATAATATGACAACACATACTGCAGAAATGTTTAAGTTGCCATCAATAGAGAGGAGTATGAAGCATCTTTTTTAAAATATAAAATTAGATTGTAAGCTCTCTGGGGCAGGGTCTCCCACTGCCTTATGTTGTCATTTTCCTGTTGTGCTAATCACGTTGTATTGTAATGTTGCAAAGTGCTACGTACACTGTTGCACTATATAATAACAATTATAGCAAATAAAAAGATCACTTGTGAGCACATTCACAGGCAGGTCTGCAACCCTGCCTTTCACCATTATCCCCAGCATACAGTGATTCCAGTGCAGCAAGGGATTCTGGGAAATGATGGTGAAGGGCAGGGTTGCAGACCTGCCTAAGACATGTGAATGTGCTCACAAGTGATCTTTCTATTTGCTATATGCAATACGGTGGAGGTTTCTTGTTGCTTTTTTCACCCACCATAACTTAAAACGTGATAACAATTATACATATTGAGATGGTTCATGCAATTATTAGTTTACATGCACATTTATAAATTTTTTAGAAATAAATATGATCTGGATGGAAATTGAAAGGTAATTTGCACGATAACATTGTATTAACTAGAGCTGACATTTTAATTATTTAGAAGGTGCACCAATGTTTGCAAACCAGGCGCCATTTGCCCTTTCCATGTGAACAAGTTTGCATAAATAGGCAAGCTTCACCTAAAAAAATGGCCAAACATTAAATCAATGTACAAGATCATCTGACTCTTTATATACGGTTTACTGCCATTTTGAAGACATTTTATAAAAATGGCAAAATTGGTGACATTTTCCTAATTTTTGAGCAATGTAAACTTTTGCAATAATTTAACACAAAAACACAACATTTAAAGATACATTTGGAAAAACTGTGCAACTTTTGAAGACATTAGCACGGGGTAAGGGCCACGAACAGGTCAGGTTTGGAAGATATCCCAGCTTCAGCACAGGTGGCTCAGTCAGTGGCTCAGTATTTGACTGAGCCACTGATTGAGTCCCTTGAGCTTAAGCTGGGATATCCTTAAACTTGACCTGTTGGTGGCCCTTAAGGATTGGAGTTTCCCACCCCTACATTAGCACATCTCAAGTGCCAACACCTTAGTGTAGTGTGTGTGAGAAATATAAAATACCCATATAACATACTGTACATTATTATAAATATTGCACTGCCATTAACATCAACTGATACATTAGGTAGAGAAGTCCCTGCTGCAAAAAAAGCTTATAGTCTTATAGCGTGGCAGTGGAGACTCAAAGTATGTTAGGGGAGATGGCCTGTTGGTATTGAAGTTGGTGGCATTGCTCCTCTGGAAGTGAAAGGGTATGAAGGACAAGGTGAAGTATTATTTAATATCCTCGCCAAATATTTAGGCAGGAAGTCTCCTAGTTCCTTTCTTTCTTGCAGACATTACCTGGCTATGAAAAGCTTATATTTTAATTTCCAAGAGTTAAGACACAGCGAGTTCCCCCCAGGTGAGAGATTTGACCTCGCTCACCTTCTTCAGGCACCAGCGCCATGGCTTCTGTCAGAGTAGGAGAAACACAGAGGGTTATTTATGAAGATCAAGGGGATGATAGACACAGAGTCTGTGTCCATTTCTATTTAGGCAGTAGATTTATTTACCTTCCATTAAAAGGGCATGAGAGCGGTAAAGGGGCTTCATCACCTAGACAAACCTTAGAATGGATACTATTGCTCTAAGTTCAGTATGTTTATTAATTGGAGGTTCATCAATGACCAGGCTGAGTTCTAGGAATAGTTTAATGTTCTCACCTTGTCAGAGCTCAGGACTGTTCAAACAGTGTCATCTGGTGGACAGAGGTGGTGCTACCTGCTTCTCTGCTACGTGCAACAGCACCTAAAGCTGGGAACTGAATCCGGAATGGTACCGTTCTGATGGCTTTGAAGGGCATGTAACAAAAAGGGAAGAAGAGAAAAAACGATACTGTATCAAATGGAAGAAATGGATAAATGGAAGAAGCCAGGCACTACGGATTTAGATTCAGTAGATCTACTGGCCATACATGAGTTTATCTAAATCCGTAGGGCCTTGGTTCTTCCATTTATCCATGATGATTTGGAATACCACACAGAGATCCCTGGACCAGGAGCACCCGTAGTTGTATCAATTGTTGTTTTATTTTATAGGAGTGCAGCATTTTCCATTTGCATTCAAATTGTAAGAGAGCCATTCAGACTTTTTTTGCTGCAGACCATAGGCTAACAAGTGTTTGAGTTAATACACCCCATAATCAATACACGATTCATACTATCACCTGTTGTTACCATTCAATTCATCATTTAAGTTATGCTTACTAGCCTCAAAACACATATTCCTAATGACATCCTGGTAAATACCTAAATACCTATCAGGAGATAACCCTCAATAGGGAAGGGGGCTGGGGCTCTAATAGGTGGGATACACTAAAAAAAGAAAGCAATTCACCTGAATCCTTTCAATAATGCAATGCAATAAAAAACGAGGCTGTGGAAACCCTTTATGCAGGACTTAACTGGATAAATGTACACTATGAGGATTTAGCATTGAACTGCGGTCAAATGACCATATGTACATTCAAACGCATAGTCCAGCAATAATTGGAGTAATACTCACTGTTGATGAAGTAAATGTTCTTTGTCACTCCCTGGTGAGAGGCACCACCATAGGCATTTTCTTTTCAGTTTGCAGGGTCATTCTTCACTTGCAGGGTAAAATATCCTTGATGTTAGAATCCTCTGGAAGCCTCTGTGTGCAAAAAACGTTTACGAGAGATACTGTACTAATAGAAAAAACAAGGCATATAGCCCTGGTGAAACGCTGCACCACAAATTTCAAAGAAGCAAAAGCAAAATCGTTTTTATTCTCTACCTTTTGCTTCTTTGAAATTTGTGGTGCAGCGTTTGACCAGGGTTATCTGCCTTGTTTTTTCTATAAATACCTATCAGGGAACATGCAGTAACCTTTAGTCTAGTGTAGTAACTATTTAATTGGCCTTGTGTTTCAGCATCTTCTAATCTAGTACATAGGTGAAGATCGGGCAGAGGTCCTGCATGGGGATGCTGTCCCCAAACATACTGTGGCTGATGGCCCACAGGTGCCAGGGCAGTGAGGCCCCCTGGGAGATTGCAAGCTGCCCTGTGTGGAGTTGCACCAGGGGGACAATTTGATGGCGTGAGAGAGAAAGTGGGACGCCATAGGGGTGTGTGTGTAAGTAAGGTGGGGGCTCCTAGGCCACATGCCACTTGACTAGGTGTCTGCGGAGGCACTCTCCCTCCTCAGCACAGCCATAGTGGAAGATCTCATTGCAGGCTGCTACATGTTAGTTAAGGACCCTTCTCCACCGGCCCTGCCCGGGTCAGTCACCAGCCCTTGCCCACACTATGCCCATCTAACAGTATAGCTATTGCTCCCTCCACCAGTGGCACTCACCACCGGAACTCAACCCAGGCACATTCCCCCCCATTTGCGGCCCTTCCACTCCCTCCATACGGTCCCCAGGTCTGAGCACTGCCTCCTTTCACTGGACTAGCGTACCAACTATAGTGGCACCCACTGCAATATGGATACAAACCATTGCCTAACCCTCCCTACCATGACACTTCCAGGATCACACAGAGCAAAGCCATCAGGACGCACCTCTTGAACAGTTGACAGACCAGAGATAGACCCAGATAGACCAAGTGATGCAGAGGGAGACAGCACAAGCAGAAAGTCAGGGAGCATGCCATGTCATAAGTTTTGCTCCTGAAGCAGAAAGTCTAAACGAGAGTGAAATTTGGAACAGGAATTTAGAGGTGTTATCTGATAGCGAGCAAACCCCATTGTATAGGTCATTGAAAAATAGAGCTCCAGCCTCCGGTGAATAAGACAAAACATCAAGTTACTACAAAACCAAAACAAAGGGAAAATTCAGCCAGCACAGAGTAACCTCTAGAACAAAAAATAAAATAAAAAAATCAGTGCATTGTGTTAAATAGTAGTGCAAAGAATCCCCAGCATAAGCTGCAATCCTCTATATAGCCTTTAGACACAATATAAAGCTGACAGATATTAGATTAAAGTCACACAAATAAATCACATGCAGCATCAACATTTCGGAAAAACAATATATTTCTTTCTTGCGATAAATAAGGAACGTTGCAGTGCATCTGCTCTTGGAGGTAATCCTGACGCAGGGCATCCTTTTCTCCTGGGAAGTACTTAATACCTGCTTTCTAACAAGTACAGTATTAACGTGATTGTCAGATTTACGTATACATCTATAATAATCCTCTGTTCTGTGCATAACACGCAGACAAGTTTACTAATATGGCAAACCTAGGACAACCATGCACCATGAACATGTCAACATGTGCCATGTAACAGAATCTCATTTATTATTATTATTATTGTCGTTTATTTGTAGTGCCAACATATTTCGCAGTGCGGTGCAGTGCGGTGCAGTGCGGTGCAGTGCGGTGCAGTGCGGTGCAGTGCGGTGCAGTGCGGTGCAGTGGTGGTGTAGTGCTAGTGCAGTGGTGGTGCAGTGGTGGTGCAGTGGTGGTGCAGAGATTTGATAAAGACAAAAACAGTTACACACAAATATGGACAAACATGCGCAAACAGATACAGAAGGTAATGAGGACCCTGCTCCTGAGAGCTCACACTCTAGAGAGAATGAGGGACAGTGTTGGGATGGATTATACCTCAGGTTGGAGTATGGTGTATAGCAAGGGTGGGCAGCTCCAGTCCTTAAGGACCACCAACAGGTCTGGTATTCAGACTATCCCTGCTTCAGCACAGGTGGTGCAGTCTTCGACTGAGCCACTGATTGAGCCACCTGTGCTGAAGCATGGATGCCCTTAAAACCTGACCTGTTGGTAGCCCTTGAGGACTGGCGTTGGCCACACCCTGAGTTTACATTGAAAACCTTGCTCAGTAAAATGTAAGGGCTTTAAATCTATATCCGAGACACCGAGAAGAAAGATGGAATGTCATTTTTGAGGGGCACAAGTGGGTCAGTACTGCGTGGTGTCTTATATAGGGGCTGCACTCACAGGATGTTGTGTGACTTTCGTGGATACGTGTGCTTCACAATGTGCCGTCGCACATCTGTGCCTTTCATCCTTTTTAAAGCGTATCCCTGGAGAGGTTAAACTCTAATGAAATCAGTGAGGGGGTTAGGACAAAAATTCGGTCATTTTAATGGGAAAGTACTGACTTGTGGGAAGACTATTGAACTCTGTGAACCAGCTCATACTAGAAATGTATGACATGACTTCACATCAGCGTGATTCACAGAAAATCAGTGACTGCTTGTTGTTTATTTATACCAGCAACCCAAATATAAATGACAGAAGCTTAGTTTCACTAAACAAACCTTGAGGCACCTTTATGGCCTATTAAAGTGAATGCTCTGTAAGGTGCCTTATGCCTAAGCATTGTTTAGTAATATAATAAATATCGTCCTAATTCCTGAAAGGAACCCTCAGAAAAACTCAAGAGTGAAATATTATCGAACTGAAACGTATTCAGATGTGTAGATCATTTTTATATCCAAAAATGTATACCATTGAAATATGTGCGAAACTCGATATTTGAAAAAATAAATAAATGCAGTGCTAGTACGTGCTACTTATACAATAAACATATTCATTGGTGCATACTGAATATTATATAAAGGATCAACCATCGTAATTTCATGTGTTTCAAGCTGTTTTTTTAAAGCCTACAAAAGCTTTTCTATCAAGGGCGCCATCCAGTGGCAGAAGCTGTGACATCGAAACACCATATGCTGGTACTATCACTGGTTCCCCAACACCTATAAATAATTTCTAAAATAAATGTGACACACTTACCCTTTTTTAAACCATTGTGTTCTATGCCAGTTATGCTAATTAATCTCTGCACATTTCGTTTTTCTTGATACTCAAATGCAAGTTCCCATTTTGTTTAAGGGTAAAGTTGTTTATTTTGACACACACACACACACACACGCACGCGCACACACACCAACACAGGATCAACAGTACAAGTCTGCCAAGGTCAGTGACTTTGGCCTAATTGGCATAAAAAATATTTGATTTTGGGAGTGTGTGTGGTGTGTGTTGTGTGTGTTGTGTGTTTTCTGTATTTTGTGTGTGTTATACATATAGGTAAACACATTTTTTGGATTTTTTTTGATCATATTAAAATGTACATAATTGCATTGAACAGAAAGAAAATTCACGTTTTTATGAGGTTTTTCGCTAAATGGCTAAAGTGTAAATGAATGCCAGTTTTAACGACGTGCTGTTATTACGAATCCATTGTGGTCATTTCCATTGAGTAAATACTTGTCAATGCACCAAGGTAAAGAAAAATGTCTTTGCTACCACAGTATGACAGAGCTTTTTCATGGTAACTGAGAAAAATATTACATAGAGTTGAACCCATTATAATATGTAATTATAATATATATATTATTATATTATTATTATATTATCATAATTATATAAGCAATATTTTACTTTCCAACCCATTTTATTTACATTCCCCAAATCACTAGGTTATACAATCTGGCAAAATAGGTGCAATAGTACCTCAATAAATAGATGCTAAGTAACACAAGATGATAATGCATCGTGTGTGTTTTATTTTGGTACAAAATAACCCCTTTGGTTCTATTTCCATGGAAAAAAAATTTTTTCTATAAGAGAGCAGGCCGCAGAATGAAGAGGAGATCAGCTGAGAACAGACATGTGCTATGGTTTTTTTCCAGTGCTTTATACTTAGCTACTAGCTATCTGGAATTTGTTATACCGGTGAAGATAAAACAAGACTATGTCAATATAAGACCATGTAGGCTGTCTGAAGAACATTACATGTAAAGACCATAATAGCTACCCCGAAGGGAAGAATTAACTTGATAGATGGCTTGCTGGAAAAGCAGAAGTTAAAATGAAAATACAAAACATTGCTTCAAAGTGCAGCTTGCTTTTGACTGGAGATAGAGTTACTTTTCTGCCAGTTTAGAAAGTCTGGATGTTTGCTGTAGACATATTTTAATGTGCTTCAAAATGTATACATTATAAGGATGTCCTCACCAGGAACCATTATGGTTCAATTTGAGAAGGAAATAATATAACATGAATAACCATCGTTGAAATGCTTTTGAAACTCGGATTGCGTTAGAGGAACCTACCTTATATGTGATATGGTGTCTCTGTCAGGGGAGACCAGGACAAATACACCATGGATCAACTCGTCAGACAGAACTACAGAATTAATAAAAATAAATGTATTGGAAAATGATATCCACAATTGTTCACAGACATAAAACAAACACACACAACTGGGCTTAATGGGGAACACCCTACAAGCCTAGGTGCAGGGACCTCACTGAGGAGATTTCCCCTGTAAAGCTCCCAGGCAGTGCCTAACAGGAACTGGACTGGACCTGGACCAGACTGGAACTGACACTGGAATTGGCACTGACACTCATCCCCGGGACTAACTCCGATTATACAGGTTTTCCTAGCTTTTATACCCCATGGCACATCATGGATACATATAGGGAGGGTCATTGGCAGGTGCCTCCAATATTACTTAGCCCACTGATTGGTGGGTTAAATGCAACATGAAAAGAGTTACATGGCAAAGGTCACATGAAACTCGCAACATTTCCTCCTGAACACAGAATTAACCCCTGGTTCCTGAAGTGCTGGAACCAGGCTACACAACACAGATATATACAACTGCATATTATGGACAGGTAGGGGTAATGACGGGCTTAACCTTTATTAAAAGCAGCCAAATCTACCCCTACCGTCACACCTCCGCCCTTAAGTGGAGAGCTGCGGGGAAGTGACCCCAACAGGTTGATTCCCCAAGAATGACGCTTAAAGGTCTGAATTAGCCAGCCCAGGTTCATCCTTTCGGGAAAGTCCATTAACTCACTCCCTTTCTTGTGTGCTGTACAGTGAAGTCATACTCCTGTAGGGCCAGACTGCACCGCACCGAATTATCCCCTGAGACCTGCTGCAACCAGCTCAGGGGATTGTGGTCTGTAATGACTGTAAAGTGGAGACCATATACATATGGCTGGAGTCTCTGGGGGGCTCATACTGTCGATCATAGCATAAGCAGCCTCCCGATCTAGTAACTTGCGGCTCAGGTACACGATTGGGTGTTTAACCCATCGGAAACCCATCTGACTCAGCACTGCACTGATGCCGCAGTGAGAGGCATGGTCGTAATCAGGAACCACTTGGCATTGTTGAAAGCTGCCAGTATCAGTATGCGCTTGCCAGGTCAGCCTTGAGAGCGGAGAAGGCACTCTCACATTCCGGTAACCAGGTTAGCGTGCTAGGGAGCTGCTTTTTAGTCAGGTCGGCCAGGAGTTTGGCACTGGGCACTGTAGTGAGGCACAAACTTGCAGTAATACACGGCGGTCCCCAGAAATATTAGCATCTGTTTTTGGCTGGGATCACCAAGGGCCTGATTATGTCTACCGCCAACCACTTGAAGGGTTCCTCTCAGGAGGGGATTCACCCGATCGCCTTGCCACCCAACTCGCTGGTAGGTCCACAGGTGCCGCAGAATGCTTATGCCTCTCACGATACCCCCAGCCAGTAGAAATTCTGGTTCAGCCTGGCTCTCGTACCCCATGATGTCCCGCCAGTGGGATCGCATGCTTTAATTGCAGCAACTGTGCTCGGTACTTACTAGGTACCACCTACTGACATTTGGCTGTCCATGGTCTGTCTGGAGCTACCAGGGCTTTTTTCCGGTATAATAGTTCACGGCGCACCAAGATCTGCTTTGATCCAGGCTCGGAGGACAGTTCTGCAGCACACTGCCTCATGCCCTCCAAGCTCGGGTCATCCACATGGCATCCGGGAATGCCTGACTATGCTCTTGCCCACTGGCCCTAGTCACACAGTCAGGAATATCAGTCACATTGAAGGCAGGCTCTGCTATACTCACCTGGTCAACCTACTCTGGAATGTCCATGACTGGGGGTTCCAGGGTCCGGGGAGTGATGAGTTCAGGGTTTGGTACCTGAACAAAAGCTGATGCTGGGTTGGGATCCCGGCGACTCTGGCTCCGAGTCACTGCAGCCACAGCTACGGCATCATCCTCCTCGTAGCTGCATTGGAGTCGATCCAAGTCATTGCCCAACAACAGGGCAGCATCTAAGTTGAATTAAATGCCAAAATCGCGGATGTCTTGTCCGCGCCCCAGTCCAGGAACACGTGGGCTACTTGGAAGGATTTGCTGCTCAAATCTGCCAGGGTTACCCTCATCCCGTCCCCGGGTAAAAGGTGCTGTGGCCATATTAGGCCGAACCAGAGTAACAGCAGTGCCAGAATCCAGCATACCGGCAGTCATCCGGTCCCCAATGGTCACTGGTCAGAGGTGCTTGATCTGGACATCGTTGAGATCAAGCCCAACCGTGGCAACCTAGGGTGCTGCTTCAGCTGGAACAAGGGGTTGGTCGCTTGGGTCACTGCCACTGGCATCGAAACATAGGTGAGGGTGCTAGGTCATCTGGCCTTCCTATTCAGGCAATGGCCCAGGCTTCTGGGGTACGTTGCGCAGCCCCAGCACCCTGGGGCCGGAGAAGCTTGGGGCAGTTGCATTTAATGTGCCCCATCTAGTTGCATCTGAAGCACCGCCGCTCATGGGCGAACTCGCTGGATGCCGGCCAGGTGCTGGTAATCACGGTGGCTGGCCGCCAGGAGCTCACATCGGTTCAGGCAGGATCGGGCTCTCGGGCTGGAACCGCACTGCGGGTTTAAGGGGGCCAAATAAGAACAATCGACTGTGGATACAAATTGGTTTAGTGTATCTTCAATATTACAGGATTAAAGAACCAAGTAAAAAAACTCTCAGCCAGTTACAGAAATTAGACTATCTGTCTGAAGGTCTCAGATGTTAACCTTGTAGGGTCTCACATATCAACTGTTGTAGCTGCACAAATAAACAATGTCTCTTTCAATCCCTCACCTTGTGTACATGATGTCATGGTTCAAAGTCCTTGCATCCATATTGGTCCTGGAGAAATGTCATTTGTTTTTGTAGGTTGGGATTTTTTTTAGGGGACCGACATTGGAGTTCCCTGTGGATAGAAATAACTGCTTTAGCATAACACGTGTCATCAAGAATGGCATTGATACAAAATTCAGTGAGGAAGTTACTCGAAATGTTTTAGAAAGTGGAGAACATCAGCTCCTTCCTTTGCTAACCTCATTTGTTTCCCTTTTTATCATCACTGAAAACATCACGTTACGCGTAGGGTTGCCAGGTGTCCGGTATTGAACTGGACTGTCCTGTATTTGGATGGTCTGTCCAGTAAAAAATAAGAGGTACTATAATACTGGACATGTATGTGTCCGGTATTTTCCTCCCTGGACATAGTGACCTGACTCACATTTCAACATTGAGTCCATTATTTTTGGAGAAACCACCTGGCGACCCTAGTTACGCGGGCAGCAATGTTGCCTACCAAAGGCATTATACATGTATTATTTGATATAGAAGTTTAAGGGGTGAGTGAATAATTTGTTAATGGTACTAGTGTACTTGTCAAATAATCAGTTTGGTAATGAGAAAGTGGTGCTGATTTGGGGGCTATCGCATGGAAAGCCCCATTGTAGTAATTGGGGCTTTTTATAAGATAGTGCTGGATTGATGCTATTCACACTTTACAGAATAAGGACCAACGTCTCTGTGCTTCAAAAATGGAGCAGAGCCAATAACAGTGCCCTAACTACAACCTGGGGAATTACAATCTCCAGTGTGCCATATATCAAAGTCTCCTGGCTGCAAAATCTGTTCAGAACTGGTCCGAACACCCTGCCCAAGATTTATCAGACAAGAAAATCTCATTGGTTCCAGATGGGATGTTTTTGTTCTTAAAGTTGGAAACTTTAGTAAATAGCCCCACCTGTCTCAGACTAAGATTTGTCTGTGGGATCAAATATCTGATCATAACTGGATATGGAGACGCAATATGTCACCCCAGTATCTTCCCAAACCTTTCATAAGCAGTGGACACGGGCAACACTGCGTATGGAACTTTATGTCAGAGAGCGTGACAGTAAAGGAACAAAGAACAAAGCACAAATACGGATAAATGTGCAATACCCAGTAAAGCGTGTGGGAAACCCAGAGTATACCACTATGCATAATTTAATTCTGAGAGTCGTGCCATCAGGTTGAGTAGATAAGTGACATCACCGTCAAGTACACTGACAACTGACTGTGCCGTGCTGGAAAGTGCAGATTTATAAGAGCCCAGGGTGTCATCGTAGCCAGAATCAGAGCCAGGGGGAGAGCGTGACTAGGAAGAGAGGATTCCTGAAAGATTGCTGGTGAGATTTTCAACAGCTGAAGAGCAGGATCTCACTTCCAAGTTGTCACCCCATGTAGGGAAAATATTCAGCACCTGTTATTTTTTTGCTGTCCCACTTGATAATAAAGGGTAGAGGGATTACATACTGTACAATAAGTAACAAAAGAAGCCATCCAACACTAAGCAGTAAAAGGTGTGCACTCCCTGTATGACGGCTCAGAGCTGGTGAAGGACCATTAAAATATGCAAATGTCTTCTGCTTACTACTGTAGGTGCTTTTTATTACATGTAGCCGGTACACTAGGGCTCTGCCTAAAGATCGCTGCAGGGAAATGGTGATGAGGGATGTCTCTGTCTTGGATTTTGCTGGGAGAGAAAAGGGTCTCTCAACCTCGCTGTGGGAGCTATTCATTAAAGCAGCAATCACGCTCTTCTTATTTAAATTTTGTCATTGTTATAGGATTGAAGAGGGGTCTCCGGAGCTGAACTACGTTAATTTCAGCAGCGGAGATCCCAGGCTTCCGAGATATTTACGTTCATAGGGGTGCCGGTAGCAGCTCTGGCTGGGCTATGTGGGGCAATCGAAACGGCGGATTTAAATCTCCCGTTTCACGTGGTGAAAACGCTTCCAATTAGCCCGTGTGACCAGGACATTTAAACCTACGGAGCAGCTACCAGCACCCCCTACAGAAATATGTACTACGGAGAGTAGGGAGTCCACGGAGCTGAAATGAATGTGGTTCAGCTCCTGAGACCTCCTGCTACAATCCTAGGGGTGCATTAAATAACCCTCTTATAGAATCAATGTGTTATATCTCTTTATCATTTGGGAAGCGTCATTTTGAGGAGTCAGAGAAACACATGTGAATCTGTATTGAAGTTTTCTTTGGTGATGGGGAGGGGTGTTAATTCTAGTGATATTGGCTTTGATGTAGCTTAGACGATTGAATGTAGCAGGTTTGCAAAAAATATACATATCAGCAGCCTTTAGTAGAAATAGAATTATTGACAGGGGTGTAGCTATAGCCCAGGCAGCCCGGGCAAAACCCGGGGGCCCGAACTCTTGGGGGGCCTGCTCTCCCCCCCCCCCCTGGTCGGCGGCAAATTGTGCGAGATGCGACAGAAAGGAATGGAAATCCCTGCCTCTGCAGGTGGGTGGGGCTGGGTCAGGGGGCTGGGCCCTGAGATGGAAGGACAGAGGGGAAATTCCTTCCTCTGCAGAGCCTCCGTAGGTGGGTGGGGCCTATGTCAGGGGGGCGGGGCCTCAAGTAGTGCAGCGTGGGATTGGAACTGCAGCCTGAGAGACAGACTGGGATAGGTGAAAGGGAGGGAAGGGACAGGGCCTAGGTCAGTGGGCGGGGCTGGAGCTGCAGCCTGAGAGAGGCTGGGAAAGGTGAGAGTGGGGAAAGGTGAGAGGGGGGGGGGAAGGTGAGAGGGAGGGAAGAGGGGGGGAAAGGTGAGAGGGAGGGAAGGGGCGGGGCCCTAGGTCAGTGGGCGGGGCTGGGGGAGGAGAGAGATGCTGGGGGAAGGGAGAAGAGAGAAAGATGAGGAGGAGAGATGAGGAGGGGGAGAGAGGATGATGATGAGGAGGAGTAGGGGGAGAGATGATGAGGAGGAGTAGGGGGAGAGATGATGATGATGAGGGGGAGGCGGGGAATAGATGATGAGGAGGGGGAGGATGATGAGAGAGAGAGGATCAGGGACAGGATGGGGGAGGGAGAAAAAAATCGCAATTAGAATTAATATTAATGGGGCCTGCCACTGATTATTAACATTTTGAAATCTTCATGCTGGCTCAATGTATATTTAAACCAACCATCCAATTGCTGCCTATAATTTATTCACCTTCTCAGCATAACATTGGCTGAGGGTAGGAACCAATAATAGCGCTGCAAGAAACCTTCGCGCCAAAAAAAATACACTGAATGACGTCACGGTTGGGGGCGGAGCTATGGATACATAACGGGCACTGTGAACGAACATGAACCAACTCTTTGACAAAGGGATTCGTCCCGAAACGCGTCAGAGTTGGTTCTGACCCCCCCACCTCCTCACAATAAAAGGTTTTTAATCTTCATAGTAGATTGCAGCTCCTTTTTGTTTCACCGTTGCTGTGCTCCGCTTCCGGATTCCACGGACTACCTTCAATGTATATTTAAGTAATTTAAATAATCAACAACATTTTTAGAATATTTCATTTACATAACTAAAATGGCACACAAACACACACAGACACACCCACACAGACACAGACATAAAGACACCTACACAGAGACAGAGAAATGGACACACGCACACACAGACACACACAGACAGAGAGAGACACACACACACACACACACACACACACACACACGCACGCACGCACGCACGCACGCACGCACACACACACACACAAACACACACACACACACACACACGCACGCACGCACGCACGCACGCATGCACACACACACACACACACACAGAAAGAGAGACACACGCACACACACAGACATACAGACACACACACAGACACACACAAAGACACACCTCTCTCTGCCGGTTCGCAGCCCCCATGCTTCCTCTTCCCCCTCCTCCTGTTGGCGCTGGGATCTAACTTCTGCCCAACCGGAGGGGTGAGCTGGAGATGGGGGGCCCCGTGCTTCCTCCAGCTCCCCCCTCCGGTCAGGTTGAAGTTGGATTCAGGCGCCAATAGGAGCAGGGAGAGAAAGGAGCGAGGGGCCTAAGAAGGATCGGGAGCCTAGGCGGCCACCTTACTCAACTTGCCCTACGGTCAGCCTGTAACTTGTAGCTTGGTTGAATACAACAGACGACAGAGAAGCCCAATGCTACATCCAACATGACAAAAATACACAGTAAAATACTTATATTTTCTCTTGAATAAAGGTCATTTAGTTTAACCCTTTGGCCAAAGCATTGTAAGCTTGTGAGCCACGACAAGGCAGACCCTGTTCGCAAATCCTAACACTACCAGATAAAATACTAATATACCTCTATTAGGATTAAAATTCTCATTTACCTCTATTAGGAGGGAGAAAGACCACAGTGGGTCTATATCCAGTAGAATGAGGCACTTGCAAACTAGGGAAGTGGGGAGGGGCGGGCTTATAACCTGGGAAGGAGGAGCCACTAACCTCCAACAGCTGAAACAGCTGAGAATAGGTTAACAAAACACAAAACCCCAGCAAGCTCTTTTTGGGAACCCCTGAGCCCCCACAAAATTTTACTTATATACATATATATTTTGTGTGGGCTCAGGGGTTCCCAAAAAGAGCTTGCTGGGGTTTTGTGTTTTGTTAGCTTGGTTGAATAACCAGTAATAAACTTTGGGCAATCACCAATGCAAAACTCTCCAGCCATTGAAATAGTGGTACAGCTCAACCCCCTTATAACACTGTGCTTGGGGTCCAAAGAATCACATCGTGTTATAAGCGGATCGCGTTAGAAATAATGTACAATTGTATGCATTGTACAATAAAGTATTTAAGAGACCAGTAATCGTGTTGTAAAGTATTCATAAATATGAAAATTGAGAGCCGCGCTTACATCACGTTATAAGCGGATTCGCGTTGTAACGGATCGCGTTATAACGGGGTTGAGCTGTATCTGGTAGAGGTTCTCATTGGCCTCTGGTGTTTTGGTTTGACTTAAAATCAGTTTGTTTTGGCTGTTAGATTATGGAGAAAATGTGAATTTGCTGAGATAATTATAAAATCATGTAGTCTCTGGGGCTCTTTTTTGCTTCCAACTTGTGTCATTTTAAATCTATTCAGCAATAATTACAATAAAACAATGTGAGTAATATGGTTGATTATTGGTGCCAATTTTAATATTTATATTATAATATATATTATATATACTATCTATTTTATGTATTAGTCTTACTGCTCTTTTCTCTCTCCTTTATTTTTGCTCTCTCTATTTCACTCCCTCTCTCCCCTCCTTGTTCCCCCCATCCTCCCTTCTCCCTCTATACAGGCTTGGCTATCTTGCTTAGCCACCGGAATCCATCCTGCAAACCGCTGTCGGATTGCAGACCGTCGGATTGCGGACCCGATGTTAATCCGTGACAGTGAGTGTTGGATAATCCGTTCCGATTTCGGGTATCCGTTCCGCGGAATGCATTATCCGGTGTCAGATAATCCGTTTCGGCGTGTAACGGACTGACAGATAGCGAGAGCCACCTGTACTTTGCTTTGGGACCCTCTCTAGCAGCAACATTAAACACAGAGAAATAAGTGTCCGAACAGGATTTACCAGTATACAATACACATTTCCTACGGGAGGTATCAGAACCAAAGCAGCGAATATCCTTGGCTATGGAGAGTTAAGTTATACTATTTTTGTATTTCTTCCCACATGAGCAATGCAATCTGCACATCTGGTACATAGAGTATGTTAAGAACCAATCCTATGACCACAGAATATTAATGGGAATGGAAAACAAATGTGGGTTTTCCTCAAGCTTTGTGATACATCTACATTTTGTTTGGTTTAGCCATAGCTCATTCCAAACGATCTGCGATTGTTTCTATGTCTAACACAAATAACTTGCCATGTATTTGTACTTTCAGAGATGTCTTGTAAACTCTGATCAGGTGATATATAGCACAAATGTGTTCATGACAATCTGACATTCCTGTTATATCAGCTATGTACAAATCAACATATTTGCAATGCCCTAAATACATTTCAGACTTTTACTAAAAATTGGACATTTGCTTAGTCCTTGAAACAGCTAAAACAGGAAAGGTTTAATTTTCCCCGCCAATTCATTTAATTGGGTCTGGGGGTAATCCATCGCAGGTTTCATAATTCGACATGGACAAAAAGAGGAAATAAAATCTCGATGTACAAAATTCTAGATGCCCTTTTCAAGAGCTGTTCAAGAGTAGTTGACTTCGTGTAAGCAACGCAGACACAGCATTTCCAAAAAGATAATTGGTTAATTTTAGGCCCTCGCCTCTCCCTCGTTCTCCTTGCTGAAATGAAATCCATTACTCAAGTAAACCAGCCTAACATCCAAAATGAGTAGTGTGTAGATACGGATTTCTGCATTAATTCACGGTTTATGATCGAAACTTTGTTTTAGGTACTCAGAACTTTTGTTCTGTAAATAGCATTAGGCTACGGTTTCGCAGTTTCGGAGAAGGAGAACGTTTTATTTATTTTTGGACCATTTCAGAAGTTATTTAGAACAAGGCATTTCTGGCCTCCTTGTTACAATATTTTGGTCTTTGGAGAACAAGGGGTCTGAATTAAGTAGTATTGCAGCCGTTTACAGGATTGGAGAGTTGGAGGATTGTGCATTTGAAAATGATAACTTTAGGTTATGAATTTAATATAATATTGTATGATATTACATGGAAATATTTGTGATATAATCCTCCCCCATACTTGTTGCTATTCTTTTTGTGGGTGACCAATAAAGTTACTTGAGAAACATTTCTTTATGACAAATATATTCCAGCTCCTGCTCAGTTAACTTCGACAGTCAGAGAGATCAGCTGACTAAGTGGAGTTTAAAAATCAAGTATTGAAACTGACTTGTCTGAGGACTCCTGTTTGTTACATAAGATACCTTCCAGTGCTGAAAGTCACCCTGTTGTCCATTCATTTCAATGGGCCATAAGGAATCTTCCAGTGCAGGAAAATGTAATTTGTCATAGCACCGTTTAGTAAATATGGGCTGAAATCTAAACATAGCTACTGTCACCTGTTAGTTAAAGGAGAAATCCAAGCAGGCGAGTTTTTATGCAAATGTTTGTTATTTTTTAATGTAGGGTTGAAGCAGGGGGTCTCTGGAGCTGAACCCCATTCATTTCAACTCCGGGGACCCCCTGCTTCCGGAGATACAGAGCGCAGAAGTGGGTGTTGGTATCTCAGCAAAGTTTAAAGCCCTCGGCCATGTGGGCCAATACGAGGTCTCACCGGATGGATGAAGTCACGGGCGCAGGGCGCTTTGAAATGCCACCATTACGTGACCCCTGGTAGCCGAGCGGAGTGAAATATAGGATCCCCAGAGCTGAAATGAATGGGGTTCAGATCCAGAGACCCCGTGCTTCAATCTTATGTTAAAGAATAAAATATCTTTTAAAAAAAAATTGCCAGCTTGGGTTGCCGCTTTAAGAGCCCATGTGACTACTAAGAAGCACATTTTATTAAGTATTAGGACAGAACCCCAATCACTTCAGTCACAATGGTAGAACTACTGAAATCAGAGGGTTAGAAGGTAGAGTCGATGAGGTTCATTTTACAGGTCAAACATACTAGAAATCTCTGCAAGCTCAGGCTAATAACCATCAACGAGAGCTCAGAAAACTTCTTATTTCTAGTAGCAGAAGTGGCCCATGGATAAATATATGGGACCCAGAGTGGGACCACAATGCATAACGGCCAACATAGGAAAAAAGATTTCCAGGGAGGTTTTGCAGGCAAATGCTGGAGTTCTCTCTTCTCTCACGGATTTGCTTTGATTTACGTACAGTAGTTTAACCACAATCTTTTTTAAGCACAGATAACTATTTTCCCTGGAAAATTATGCATTCAACCAGTCATAACTGGATAGAACATGAAAGTACTGAAGTGGGTTTTGAAAAAAGAAATCGAAGGAGGGGATGAGAGGAAAGCAGAATCAGTGATATTGTTAAAGTTTAGCAAAAGTTAAGTAGACAAATATATATTATGGTCATTTGAATAAATGTCTTACATGTATTACATGAATCCAATATTAAGTGTGTGCAGTAAATACTGAGCCTTCTATAAGTATTAAACCAAGGCGGCAGTTTTAGAGATAAGGGATGTATACTGTAGCTACATTCTCTTCAAACTGCTTATTTCAAGTTTTTCTGGGGTACAGAAAGAAAAAAGGGGGGCCGAAGCATTGCAATTGTACAAGTAATAAAGATTATTATCACAAGCCCTCTATCCCCATACACGTACCGAGGATGGAAGTGAAACAAGAAAAATACCGAAATTAGGGTAATTAATATAACTTATCAATGGTTGGCAGGCTTTCTGGAATTTTGCGCAAACTGGTTATTTTTGCCATTGAAATGATATACCATATTTATTTTTTAATCTGAATTTGGCTAGATATTTGACTCTAGTCACATAAGGCCTCTATGCAGTTAGTGGCTGATGATGTGGATGGCTATCTTCCTAGGGCTATTGGCCATGCACTTATTTAACCCAGGCTGTGCTTAAAAAGCTGTGGAATATGGCAGGCATAAGCTGATAGGAGTCCCATATTACATGGACAAGAAGCAAAAGGTGACACACTGAGTGCTCATTTGCCTATCATTACCCAGAATCCCTGGCTGCAGTGGCAACACTGTAAGCTAAGTGATAATGAGTGTAACCCCCTCCCTATTGAGGTTACTATATAGGGTCAAAGGAGCTTTCTAGTCAACCACCCTGGTGAGGGCATTCTGCCATTCACCAAACAGGAGATTAGCTCCGCCCCTTCTCACCCAGAGACAAGAGAAATGAGCAGGAGAATTCTAGTGGCAGTTAGTGACAGTTGGTGACAGTTGGTGACAGTTGCCTCAGACCTCTGGAGGAGGAGCTGAGGAGAGGACTCATTTGTATTTAGTAAATATAAATAGATAGTTAAATAGGTAACTAAGGTCTGAATAGGAGTAATTAGATAGTTGCAGTGATATGCCAGGTAACTAATGTCAGGAATAGAGTAATAAGATAGTTGCAGTGATATGCCAGGTAATTAAGGTCTGATAGTGTCCTAGTTTATGTAAGGCTAACCGGGTAGAGGTTAGCTCAGGAAAAGTGTGGCCATCAGTTAGTAATAGAACAACTGTGTAAGGGGTATCATTGATGCAGAGTAAGTTCTAGGGAGTTTTAAGAAGATATGCCCCAAGCTAATAGCTATCAGTACTGGAATAGAGTACATGGTGTAGATTTTAATTGTCTATTAAATTTGTTGATAACAAATTCTTTACAACAGTGTTAAAGTATGTGCATCCTCAGTGCCACCTGTGAGGAAGTGAAAGTATCATCTATTTAATAAACTTTATTTTTCTGGTAAACTATGAAACTCCTGGCGCCCCTTCAGTTAGTATGCTGAAACCCATCTGAGAGAGCCATGCCCAGCCGCCAGAGACACCTGCTGAATTGAGGTAATTACCTTGAGAGACTGACATCTAACACAGCTGTACACTCCCTTGGAGCTGGTCAGGGAGGGGTTACATGTTGTTTCAATCATTCAAAATAATGGGGACTGTGTCATGATTGACTTTGCATATGCCTTACATGAGACTGAGCAATAGAGGTTTAAGGGATAGACTTTAACCCTCTGATATTTATAAATACAATTGCCAATTTAAAGCATTTCAATCAAAAGGATTTATCTTACCCCGTGGGACCTATGAAGCATTACACTATGTGAACGCATTTTATTATTCAAACAATTATCTCAGCAAGACTTGTTTATATTTTCTTGATATATTTCACACAAAGGTTTTTTGATGCACTGTGTATTTTGGGGTTTCCCCAATTTTTTTAATCTGATAATGAGGAATGGCTGTGTTGCTGTTATTGATAAGGTTGTAAATTTCAGTCCAATCTGCAGAAATACTCGGCCAAGACCCCCAGATACGAGACAGTGACACCTTTTGGTTAAAACCGCTAAATCTCCTAGGTGAGTCAGTGTCATTCATTTTGTTCAGATGGGATGAGGCCAGATACCAACAACGTAACAGTTTCAACCCCTTTCCATTAAAGATGGACCTTTTAGGGAATTAGCGGAGGACTGGAGTTGGCAACCCTCACCTAAGCCTACGGAGCTGACCTGTGCTATTTTGAACTCTGGGGACCCTTGCCTCCCCCAAGCAAACCAATATTAGCTGTCATGTTATTGTACAGGTCATTGAATTGCTCCAACGTTCGCTCACATTTACAGTTTAAAAAAAAATTCAAACTGCACATTTTATTTGGATTTTCACAATTTCATAGTTTGCATGATAACAGGTGACGTGTTTGATGCGCTGATTTCTAGTATAGCATACTTTTAATTGATTACATAACGATTGCTTATTGTAAAATGGCATATGTCGTCTTTCCTGCTGCATCATATTTTACCAGTGGTTTTTTTTTCCAACTTTGCATTTTTATTTATTTTGTAATAAAACAGATAACATTACAGAGTTTTGAAATATGCATATAACATGGGGGATTGAGGGATACAAAAGAGGGAGAGAGGTAAGGGAGAGGGGTAGGAGTGAGGGGTGGTTAGGGACATGGCACATCAGTCCAGTGGTTTATTTCCAATACAGTAAATTATCATTCAATTGAATAATATTTAGTCCACGCTTTGCTTTATTATCACTTATTTTCCAATAATTAACATTTTATGTGAATAATTGATCACAACGACGGGAATCGTTTTCTTTATATCTCTTTATGTAGATGAATACCTGAGAGATTATAGAGGATTTTTCCGCAGTAATAGTGCCTTTTTATGTTTGGATGTTGAGATGTTATAACCCCCTACACCATTAAAACTTTCCAGAACCATTTTCATCTTGGTATTTGATCTAAACAAAATTATTTAAATCACATGGAGCTGGGTCTCCTTTCAATTTAACACTTGCAATATTGAGGATGTGTTTTCAATCATATGTATTAAAGTTGCCCCAATGTTTCTGTACGTGTTGTAGTGGGTTACTAGTTATTTTCTAGAAAGAAGCTGTTATGTGAACGTCTTTGAATTGTGGATGCAGGAAGCAGGATAGGAATTAACATGAATGGGCACAATGTGTAGTTAAGGTTCAAGTGAAAAGGAAAGATTTAATCAAATTAACATCTTGTGACCGTTAAATAGTGGTTCAATCAGATTTTTTTTTTTACTGACATTTAATGTAACCTTTTAAATTATTGAACATACAGTGCAAGCTATATTTGACATACAAATTGGTGTCTGTTTCTCTTCTAAGTGTAACAGGGTATGTCTTTTCTGCCTGTCTTTCCACGCCCTGTTATGTAAGTCCTGCTTGCTGCAGGCTGTAAGGGGTTAATCCTATGGGCTTGTGACCCCCATCCATGCTCCTCTCTGATGGACAGAATTAAGGTGGTGACTCATGGCTTGTGTAAAGCCTATCAAGGATAGGTATAGACCAGGAGCCCACCCCTTCTGCTTCCTCATTAGGGGAGTGCCAAATTTAGCGGAGTCTTGGTCTGGAGGAGGAAAAGACAAGAGGGCTGTGAGTCTTTCCCATCGCGGGATGAGTGTGCCCACCCCCCTTGGGCTTGGGGCTGGGGGAACATCTGACCAAATCACCATCAGAGGATGATGCCCTATATTACGAGGGGCAAAGAACCATCCAGAGGATGTCAGCAATAAGACCCTTCTTCATCATATACCTCTGTCTGAGTGTTAGTCCTTGGACAGAGGGAGAAAGAGTGCTATAGTGGGAGCTGAACACCCTGGAGCCCACTACTGCTGGAGGCGCTAAGCACCCTGAGAAGAGCTCAGAGAAGAACCTAAGCATGTCCTGATCTCCATACTACCGCAGATCAGACTCAGCTCTCCTGACCCTAACAAGTACTTGCATCACAAACAGGTAGCAGAAGCTGGGCATCTCCCACTGGGGAGGGGGGGGGGAACAATGCTACATAAGAAACAAAGAAGTCCAGAGCAACATCCAATGTGACAAAAATACACAGTGAAATACCTATATATCTCTTGAAAAAGGGTCATTTAGTTAACCCCTTGGCCAAAGCGTATAAGCCTGGATGCCTCTTCAAGGCATTACCAATTTGCAGGTACTAACATTAACTTATTAAAATTCTTCATGAAACAAAGAAAAGAAAAAGCGTCCGATCCTAGTGCATTATTTCTAAAATAAATACTCCTTCATAAAGGACCCCTACGGTCCGAAACGCGTAGGAGTTTTGTCTCACCCCCTGGGGTTATGTTAACTGAGGGTTGCTGAATAAATAGAATTTTATTTTTCCTACCACCTGGCTCCCTGGCAGTGCACTGTTTTTGCTCTCTTCTTCTGCTGGACTATTCGCTACAGATTGCACGCCATTTGGATGGACCATGCAGGATATTTGAGGACAGATTTATTTCATTATTGATTCAGTGATTTTTCATAGAGGAGTATCCTAATTAGCACTGGCATGTCTCCAATGAGGTTACACCAGGGTGCTTATCGGCACCCTTGATTGTTTCCTTCAGGAGACGGGTGTTTTGGTGACTCACATATCACACTTCATCGTTATACCCACTCCTTTATGTACTCTGTCCTCTAGTCCTGATTAATCATTATGGACATTTGTGCTTGAAGTTCCACCATCTCTGGAGCACCCATTTCTCCATATATAATAAATATTTAATAAATTCCATAGCTCACAAATCAGAACTCACAAACAAAAATAGTATTTAGGTGTTTTATGAGATAAATACTCATGCCCCAATTAGGTCGCTGGAAATCCGCTCCACTGCTCCTCTGCTCTGACATCTGAACTGTCACCATGAGCCTCCATCTAACAGGAACCCACAGTGTAAACAGCAATCTGATGATTCCTCCCGAAACAGACCTCCGATATCTTTTGGTTCCGGGCAAGGAACAGAAGGGAACCAAATGGCACAGCGGGTGTTCTTAGCTCCTCAATGTAGGTAAAACTGCATATGGATGGTTCCACCCCTGAAGAAATCATTTTGTGTGAATAAATGCATTGGGTAACGTGGGCTGCTGATGTTGAGGCGTCTATATGCAGGAGGAGGAGCCACTGAACTCCAAAACAGCTGAGACCAGCTGGATAAAGTTAACAAACACACAGATACCAAGCAAGCTCTCAGAAACTCAGCTCTCAGAAACCCCACAAAATTACCACTATATATATATATATATATATATGTATATAAATGCCAAAAGGTGTGGCTTAATGTATACAACAAGAGCTGGCTGGGTATCTGTGTGTTTGTTATCTTTGTCCAGCTGGTCTCAGCTGTTTTGGAGGTTAGTGGCTCCTCCCACCCAGAGTTTAAAGCTCGTCCCTCCCAACTTTCCAAGTAAGCAGGTTTTCTTTCCATGTAGCTGGTTGTGACAGGTTCAATGCCAGGACCATCCTGCCTCTAATTATAGAGGTAAATAAGGATTTTAATCAGTTAGTGTTAGGACCTGCAAACTGGTCATGCCTTGAAAGTGGCTTGCAGGCTTATACGCTTTGGCCAAAGGCTTAACTAAATGACCTTTTTAACGAGATATATAGGTATTTCATTGTGTATTTTTGTCACATTGGATGTTGCTCTGGACTTCTTTGTTTCTTGTTTTATACAATTAGCCACGCCCAGTAGCACTCCTTTTAACACACACATATATATATATTGGTAATTTTGGGGGGGTTCTGAGAGCTTGCTGGGTATCTGTGTGTTTGTTACATCTGCATTGACGTCAGATTCCTAAGATCCACATGACTGAGACTTGGAAAAATATTGACTATAAAATGATATGTAATGATGTTTTCCCCACCCGGTGGGAGATTTGGCCATTATGGTTCATGTGGTGCATGATACCTGCTGGTAACAGCTGGGCTGAGTCGTCCAACGGTGGTAGTGGGGACACAGGACTAGGCTTCTGGAGTTCATACCCTACATATCTCTTTAGCAGTGCAGCGCCTCCATCTGCCGCAGGCTCCAAGATTAATGGAGGCGATCTCCTACGGTAGAAATACTTCCCCTCCTCCAGTAAGATTACACACAGGCAGGAGGTATATGCAAACAGGAACGGTTTATTACTCTTCTGTACAGTACAGGAACAACGGCAGACTTCTGCCCGATACAATCTCACAGCTATCACTGAAGGATGGTCCCTGGACTGCCACTACAGGCCAAGGGCACCCGCAGTCATCCAAGCTCTTCCCTGCCTCCCTAGCAGAGGTATGGTCCACACTCACTCTCTCTCACGGAGGGAAGAGGACTGGAAAAGGCCCAATATTCAGCCTCTCTAAGGTGTGACTTGCCTTTCTCAAGTGGGGGAAGGTACACTAATGAATTTGGGGTGGTACTGCCCTTAGGTACAGTCAGGAGGAGGGCACAAGGTCTGGCTCATGATTGGTCATGCCCAGGCCTGATGTCACCACCACCCGCTGTCACTCAAGTGCAGCTGCTCAGAGGGGGATAACCCCATATCAACTACTGGTAACCTGATTGTACCAGGGTTTACTGCCAGTCCAGGACAGAATAGTAGCCATCAGGTGACCTGGATACACTCTCCCTCTGGTGGAATCCCAACAACCCCGCTTTGGTCCTAAATTTTCAGGTACCATCCTCGAATGTAACCTGAACATAACAAGAACATTTTTCACATAATTATCACATTCGATATACATGATAACATTTTCTGTGAACACTAGTACATTACATCTTTATTTGAAAGAAACAAGCTGTCTACACAGAGCCCCAGGTCCCTCCCAACATGGAGAACCTCATCAATAATAGCGATTAGGGTCCTGCTTGCTGACTAGACCCCATGCTATCGGGCACTGTCACTGAAAAATACCCTCTTTGGGTGATCTGCGCAAGGCGTGATCCACTCTCTGTAACTCAAGAGTATAGCGATACTCCCTGTAACACACCAAGCACCCACAATTTTCCTAAGAACTATCAGGGTCCCACTCAGGAATCATGTGAAGCATCTCTTCCCCTTCCCATGTAGAAAGAGTAGGCGATCCCCCTAATCCCTCATAGGATTGGTACACCACCATGATCTCATTATCCCAGGGAGGTTTGGGCATAGGGCTATGGGCCATTACATATGTCTGATACCGGGCCAGAAAAACAGAAGTCGGAACATCCGGCCACACCGAAGGAGTATCTGCCTCAGGTGCCAAGGCCGTATCAGCCACGCCAGTGGCCGCTTGTTTAAGTGCCAAACGTTCATTGATGGATTGGATAAAGGCAACAGTTCCTTTCACCAGAGCTATAGCGATACTCACCGGAACAGGGATCGAAGGCTTCTCATCCGCCCCAGTGGTTGCTCGTAGTACGACGTCATCTCCGGCAGGTTGAACAAGGTCTTTGTGCATGTCCAGATCCTGCACCAGAAGGGCGTCGACATCCGTCCGTTGCGTAGGGGTGCTGTCTTTGTCTTTATTGGCTTCCGCCATGTGGACGTCGGCACCGGAAGGTATCTCCATCGATACCGGAGAATCCCTGTATCGGCTTCTGGACACCTCAACAAGGGGTAGGCTCATCCACCTTTCAGGTCTCATAGTCGCGGTTACAGTGGTCGGGCTCCCCCATCTCTCTGAGCCATAAGAATTGTTCCGTTCCTCCACAGCGTCGGTTAGCGTATTTGACAGTGATCAAAACACCACGGAAGTGTGACGGTTCAGGGGATTCCTTCCCCTCCATGTGTCCCTGACATCCCACGCTTGCCTAACCCCTCCGATCCTTCCCTGCCTTCCCCTGCTATTCTCCCTTCCTCTGCCCGCAGCTGTCTCTCTGCGGCAGCCTCTGATGTCCTCCCGGCGTCAGCGCGTGCCCCCCGCAAGGCTCGCACACCCGCGCGGTCTCCTGATCCCTGCTGCGGTGTTCCCTGCTCACTGCCCCCCTCGGTCCCTGCTCCAGTCCCCTTACCTCCGGTGGCTTCTCCCTCCATTTCCCTTCCATCCTCAGCGGGTGCTCCCGCGGCGCGGCACTCCGCGCGCACTCTAACTTTACAGAGGGCGCGCACACACGCTCCTCTTGTAGGCCCTCTCAGACTCTTGGCTCCTCCTCCCATGTTCTGCAGGCTATCTCCCTCACTGGCTCACCTGTCTCCTCCTCTTCTCCTCACCTATACCTGCTGTCTCCCACCTCACCCTCTGATCCTCCTCTCTCTCCTATTGGTGTTCCCTCCTTTATAACCCCTGTCTGTCCTTTCTCTCATTGCTCTGCATAGTTCTTTGTTACCTCTGTGTGTGCAGTCCTATGCTTGGCTCTCCTCTGTGTTCCAGCTTTATTCCTGCTCCTGCTTACCCCTGGTTTTCCCTGGTTTGACCTCTGCTCGTCCTGGACTACTCTGCTCTCTGTTGCCCTTGAACCCTGCCTACGAACACTACCTTGCTGACTTCTGTGACCCCTGGACTTTGGCTTACGAACTTTACGATTCTGATTTCTGTATCCCTGGACTCTGGCGCACGGACACCGCTACTCTTACTCTGAACTCCAAAGGCGTTGCAAGTATTACTAACCATCTCTCTACAGGCCCGGCAATGCCATACAACACTTCAGGCACGCCCTCACTGCTGTACCTTCCCACCTCAGTACTGGGGACTGGCCAGGTCTGCGGGCATACAGGCGTGACAGGAAGACCACCTGCTACTGGTACAGGAGGAAAAGGGCAGGGACACCTCCATAGGGGAAAGACACCAGATCATGTCCGAGTCATCAGCGGCAATTAGCAGAGCCGGTCCCGGCTAATCGCCTCTGAGAACCATGGTGCCTCTTCACCCCAGGCAGTCACCTTACCCGGCATCTCTTGGGCTGGTTCCGGCTCACCGATCGTCTCTGGTTCCTCAGTGGGGACCGAGTCTGGAATCGTTTCGGCCTGCTGGGTAGTCATTGGGATACTCTTATCCCTGTGGGCCTTGTCTAGGGCACACGGGCCCTCCGAAGTCTCCATAGTTGAGGTAGATTGTTTAGCAGCAGTATCGACCGCCCAAGTATTAGGGTCGGCCGCATCCCTTTTGGCAAACTCCGTAGTCTGCCACAGCGTGGGCTTCAGGAACTGTGTTCCACAGCGGGCACACTGGGCTCCCCAGACCGGGTCACCATCTGTGAAGTCGCATGTGGGACAGAGGCGTCTGAAGTACCTCTTCCCTTCCACGGCTACCACTAGGAGTCCTGGTAGCCTGTAGTGGGTAAACTGTATAGATCACTCCTTTCGCTCACCAGGCTCCAAAGAACTGGGGGCGGCGTCTGCTGCATCCAGTACCTCTCTTTTTCTCCGAAGTCTTTGGGCATTGGCTGTCGGCGTGTCCCCTGCCCCTGGTGGAGACTAGAGGAGGGGCACTCATTAGCATGGACAGAGCGTGACTCTGACTCTGACTCCTGACTGAGCTAGTCACATCGCTTGGGTGGGGTCCTGGCTTTCGCGCAAGACCCTTGCAGAACTCTGCAAAAAGTTCACGTGCTGCCTGGTTACAAGCAGAACTTGTGCTTTCCAGCCTTGGCGAGGGATGCCATTTAATCTCATGTAGCTCACGTGGCGCATTCCCAGGCAAGGGAACCTCCATTTTGGGCACAATCCCTTCACAGACCACACCGTGACCGTAATTCCGACAGGAATCCGTTCCTTGTGGTTCCTCCCAGTACATAGATCAGCAGTCTACCAAGAGTAGGTTGTACCCCAGGCTAGCAAAGCTCCATCTCGATACGCTGCACACGATTACAGTACATTACAAGCACTCTGTAGTTCCATGATCTGACTAGTAATACAGTGTGGTTCTTTGAGCAGAGAAGAATAGGCACATGAATATGGCAGGCACTTTCCCTTAAGACACCACTTCGGCAGTACATTACACGCTTCCCCTCTAGGCTGCCAGCATCGCAGACCCTCAGAGAGGCCTCTGGGACTAAGTTAACTAGAGCACCCTGTGACAGTGAAGGGGTACCCAGGCAGTAAATAAAGGTATTATGTCCGGCTGGGTGTCCCTGAGTCGTATTGTAAATGTGAAGTGTCAGCTCTGCAGCCTACTGCAACCTGCAAGCCTGTAAATGCATTAGAATTGTCTGTGTGTGTCCTGCTAGGAATAAGGGGACCACACGCATTATACTAAGCTACATTAGATGAGTGCGGTCACTGTTATGGATTAGTTCTGAGTATCGCTACCATGATTACCACATTGTTATACTAAGATACATTGTATGAGTGCGGTCACAGTATTGCAGCAATGTTTCACTGCCAAACCGCAAAGCGAAAAAAGGGTTTTAAACGCCAGCCGCTTTTTCGTGCAGATGCAGGGAGCTAACTTAGGTTAGGGGTATGCCAGCACTATGAAATTTGGTGTGAATGCTGCTGGGATCCCAAAAGTAAAGCAGTTATGTTTTCTGTGTTATTAACTCTTATAAAAAGTAGTGAATGAAAGTCCCCCTATTTTGGTGTATTAAAATTATAAAGAGCAAGGGCATTTACATTCAGGCAGATGGAGCAGAGGAAATACTGGATTCACAAGTACAGTGATTCCCAGATGTATGGACAGCCATTCCGGCCAGTGAGTCATACATAAACTTAAGTCAGGACTTCCAAGACATCACGCTGAGATGACTCCAGAATGTCTAGGAATGTCCGGACTTAAAAAGGTACCGACACTTTAAAGTGTTACGTGAAGGGAAGTAAATGCAAACAGGTTTTTCTGCCAGATGTCCAGATGTCTGGGGACCGGCTGCCACCATGTCGCCAGGGATGTGGGATTGGTTAGGTATGCTAAGCGGCTCAGGTGCGAAGTTGGCGCTTGACCGTAACATACCTTGAAGCCTCTGCCTGGCTCATGAAGTATGGGCAAACCTTGCCAATAGGTGGGAAGCATTGTTCACACACAGGGATTGGCTGCGCATTATACCGATAGGACTTTGGTGCTTTTAAAAGTCTATGAAGCCAATCCGGTTTGTGTTCCATCATGTAAAGAGATACATCGTGCGGTACAAAGACTATTCCATCGTAACTAAGGATTGTACCCCACTTCAAGAGTTTGTTAGAACTAAGGATTTGCAAACGAATCCTGCAAGGGCAGAACGAAAAGATTAACTTCGGCGGAGTAAGAGTGGTTGCAGGCAGCGCCACTAGCCAAAGACTGTTTTGTGGCTCTAATTTGCGCACCAACCCAGCTCCTGGGAATTGATACCTAGAGACTTTATTTCGGGGAAGTTCGTTCCGGAAACATTTTATTTCATTTTGCCCCATCCTAGTAAATGTTTATTCGTGTTACTTTGTAAATCAAGCTGTGTGTGTTTCTTGTCTAAATAAATCACAATTTATTTTATCTCACGTTTTGCTCAATCAAGGTGTCAGGATCGCCACCAGGCTCCACCCACAGCAAGCATCACGCGTCTGTACCTCTGGCATTCACAGACCACTTCATCCGTGGAGGCGCGCTCCCGCAGTATCAACATGGCACACACTCTCTCTGGCGGCGCACCCACTCTGCGCCGCGCTCCTCGTACGCACATACGCCGAGCGGCAACGAACACTAGCAACATCAGCTGTGTTACACCTGCAGCCAATCCTGCACTACCCTATCGGCTGGTGGCTTATGTGTGAGGTCATCATCTGCTGGTTCCCTATTGGTGCTTTCCCCTTTCAATGCCTTCCTGTTTCACTTTCACTTTGCTGAACATAAACTCTGTTGTGCTGTGCTCGCTGCTTCCTGGATCTTGTCTGTTCCTGTGCCTTGCCTGACTCATGACCCCTGCTCGTACCTGGACCTGTCTCTTCTCTACTCCTTGACTTCGGCTTGTTATTGGACCCCCGCTCTCTCCTCTCCTCGACCACGGCTTCGGATAACGACCATTCTTCTCTCTCCTACCCCGGATCACGGCAAGTACCATGGCTTCCCCGAATTGTTCTACCCGACCCAGCTCCACGACTCCGACTATGCATTCCCGACCTGGATCCGTGGTTGTAGGGCAGCGTTATATGCATTCCCCACCTCAGCCACGCGGTCTAGTCCTGTTTGTGGTGAGCGCAGCGTGACACAAGGGATCCGATAATTTTTGTGTTAAAAGCATTGGTCTCCCATGACACACCCCGTGTAGGCATCTCGACTACCCGTCCCAGTTTGACTTAGAACAGAAATAGTCTTTGTGTCTCCAGACCATTCACCCGATAGGGCAGTCTAGGTCATCTTTCTTGCAAGGAGCCATATCCCCCTGTACTTTACACCTAGCCTCCCTCCATCAATAGCACTTGCTCTGGAAGCGTACCTTGTTCCTTCCAGCTTTGTTTCGCTGTAAGCCTGTCCTGTTATAGATCTCAGCAGTGCCTCCAAATGTAACGGTGTTTCCCCCACCCGGTGGGATATTTGGCCATAATGGTTCGTGTGGTGCATGATACCTGCTGGTAACAGGAGGGCTGAGTCGTCTGCCGGTGGTAGTGGGGACACAGGACTAGGCTTCTGGGGTTCATTCCCTATATATCTCTTTAGCAGTGCAGCGCCTCCATCTGCCGCAGGCTCCAAGATGAATGGAGGCGATCTCATACGGTAGAAATACTTCCCCCCCTCCCAGTAAGATCACACCCAGGCAGGAGGTATATGTAAACAGGAACAGTTTATTACTCTTCTGTACAGTACAGGACCAGCGTCAGGCTTCTGCTTGATGCAGTCTCACAGCTATCACTGAAGGTTGGTCCCTGGACTGTCACTACTGGCCAAGGGCACCCGCAGACATCGTAGCTCTTCCCTACCTCCCTAGAAGAGGCAGAGGTATGGTCCACCCTCACTCTCCCCCGGAGGGAAGAGGACTGGAGAAGGCCCAATATTCAGCCTCTCTAAGGTGTGACTTGCCTTCCTCAAGTGGGGAAGGTACATTAACGAAAATGGGGCCGTACTGCCCTTAAGTACAGCCAGGAGGAGGGCACAAGGTCTGGCTCGTGATTGGTCATGCCCAGGCTTGATGTCACTGCCACCTGCCATCACTCAAGTGCAGCTCCTCGGAGGGGGAAAACCCAATATCAACTACTGATTGTACCATGGTTTACTGCCAGCCCAAGGGCAGAATAGTAGCCATCAGGTGACCTGGCTACAGATATATAAATTGAATCATTTGTATTACAGTGACGTCTAACATGCACTGATACTGGGAATTAGTCAAACTGCCTTCCAATAAGCAATGCTGACTCCAAAAGAGTTAGATTTTGCAGGCCTGCTAATAATGGCATATTAGCACCATAAGATCATTTTGCTGCCTGTATTGATATACCCCAATGGAAAACACTCAAATCACTATAGGATCACAGATGTAGTAGTGGAGATAGAATGTGTGATGGAATTAGGTTAAAAAACTTTATTAGGAGATTTACTCAAATAAAATGATGGAACGCTGGTTAACAAATAAATGAGACTCAGTGTGAGCCAAAAAAGCGGCGAAATATTAAAATCCAACCGGATATAGTGCGAGACAGGTGCGCTGCTCTCCTATAAAGAAAAGGAGATACTGCTGCAAGTATCACCTGCCTACAGGTGGGAGTGAGGGTAGTGAGCCACCGAAGGAAGGTCAAGCTCAACTAAAGCTGGAGTTCCCTCACAGTGTGATTCCCTGATGTGGTACCTGCCCACATAAATGTATGGCTATATAGTGATGCAATGGGCAAAAAACACACTTACACTGAACACCAAAATATACCATTTGTAGCATACACCTTATATATCCTTGGGGAGGCTATATATTAACAGATACGCGCTGTACCATTCAGTGTAAGGCCTCTGGTCAAATGGAGAAACCTAGACTGAACTTTAATCCAGACCACCCTACATGTGAGGAATAAAGAAAAGAAAAAGTATAGAAGCGCAGTCAAAAGGGTGATGGTAAAATAACACCTTTATAATAAATTATAACAAAATATAATAACAAGCAATAAACAACAATTGTCAAAAGAATATCAAAGATACAGCTGAACCCCGTTATAACGCGGTCTTTGGGGTCCACAACCCCAAGACCGCATTACAACCGCGGTCGCATTAAAATTTCACCCGCATCAGCTCTCGAGCCTCCTCATTACAGATTTAATTCTCCTCTTCCTGCTGTCCACGTGATCATATCTTTCTGCTCTGCTCATCTCTCTGCTCTCTTGCCGTAGCGTGTCATTGTTTTTTTTCAAACATTCAATTCAATGCTTTATTGACTACCAGACACAGACACAATTAAACATTAATACATTAATACATTAATACATTTTGTACAAAACACATGCAGGGATTGAACTCGGGACCTTCTGATACCAATGCCTTGCTTCTTAGCTCTACACCAAAGGCTTGGTGTGACAAGACATAACCTATAAATATATTTATCCTCTCAACACATTGCCACAGGGTACATGTCAATGTTAAATCTTAAGTCTATTTCTAGATGTCTATGACATCACACAGCTTCTGTGGTGTAGTGGTAGAACTCTTATTATATATATATATATATATATATATATATATATATATATATATATATAATAATTATTTAGTATTAATACGTTTTATTAATAAGTAAGTATTAATAATTATTATTAAGTATTTAGTAATAAATATTAATTAGTTAATTAACTGTTAATAATAATAATTATACTTATTAATAATACATAATTAATCATAAAGAATGATTAATAATGAATTATTATTAAAGAATTATTATTAATACATCATTATTGATTAATAAATAATTATTACTTAATAAAGAATAATAAATAATTATTATTTATAAATTCTACAATATAATTAAAATAATAATTTATTAAAAAATTTAATTATACCATTTCGTACAGGAATTGAACCCAGGACCCTTTCATATGTTGGTTAAGAAGCTGTGTGATGTCACAGACATCTAGAAATAGACTTAAGATTTAACATTGACATGTACCCTGTGGCCTATGGTGTAGAGGTAAGAGGCAAGGCATTGGTATCAGAAGGTCCCGAGTTCAATCCCTGCATGTGTTTTGTACAAAATGTATTAATGTTTAATTGTGTCTGTGTCTGTGTCTGGTAGTCAATAAAGCATTGAATTGAATGTTTGAAAAAAAAAAAACGATGGCACGCGACGGGCAGAGAGATGAGCACGTGGACAGCAGGAAGAGGAGAGTGTAAGGCGGCAAAATGGAGGCTTTCAATTCGGGAGCCATGCTCAGACCGCGTTATAACCGATTTCGTGTTATAATGGGTCGCGCTATAACGGGTTTACCTGTATATAAAATCAATAGGATCTAATTCACTAATGAGAGGCGATCATAGAAAACTGCTGCTGGATAAAAGTCAGAGGGAGAACAGGTGGGAAATCCTGGTTTAAGATCAAAGTCCTGGAACCAGAAAGACTGGCCCCAGATGGGTGCACAGATCGTGGGGGGATAGAATTGTTGGGGGGTGCGCCGTTAGTGAGCCAATGCTTGATGTGCTCACCCAACCTCCGCTGGTTGCTAGGAACGGCCCGTAATGTTCCTCCCGAAACAGCTCCTCCAGGTCTCAATGTTAGAGACGGACTGTGCACAGCCCGCCGGGTTTCCGGGTGTGACGTCACTTCCGGACGTGACGCGATGACCCTTCCCGGCTGTAACAGGGGCTATTCGATCCTCCTCCGCAGTGTTGGTAGCAAGCAGACAAGCTGATGACAAAACGCCGCCCTCACTAGAGCACGTAGCAGTGCTGGCTAAATCCAATCACTATGACAAGTGAGAGCACAGACCCTTGGCTCCTCCTCCTACGTGTTTCACCAATGAATGGCTTCGTCAGGGATACCATAGAGTTAGTTCATAGAGTATATATAGCCCTATTGATGGCTAAATTGATTAAATAATCAACAATCCTATATATATAAATCAATAGGTCAGGGGGGTAAATGAACTAATACTCACAGTATAGGGAATGGTTCATGTCACAAACCAAAACTGTTTAACATTTTACAATAAAAAACAAATCATTTACACAGAGATTTAAAAATTAACACATTAACATACTTTAAACATTAAGGGCCTCATGCAGTAAGCGTTGATAAGGGAATTATCGCCATTTTATAGGCAAAATTGGGTTTGAGATTCAGTAAGCGCCGATAAGTGCTTGATTTCGCCAGGTTTCGGAGCCGATTATTTTGTTATGGCCAGTCGGCTGCCGATAAGCCTGTTTTCGCCACTGATCGCCACTTTTTTAAATCGGCTGGATTCAACAAAAAAAAACAGCTTATCGGGCCTGATCGGCACTACGAAATTGAGATGTTATGGCCAATTTCTCCCGCCAACTAAAGTTGGCAGTTTGGAGGGGAGAACGATCGCTAAGGCTGCCGGAACGGCACTTAGAAAAAAAAAACTTCTGTACATCAATGGAGTCAATGGAGCGGGGACGTATAACAGTATAGTACTGTTTACGTTTCATTGCTCACAATACAAACGTCATTTGCATTACAGTGTGGGGGCATTCCCTGCATTGTGTCACAGCTGACGTGTATTATTTGCATAACATTATACTTTTACATGTTTGCAGCATTTGCGGGTCACATTACTCATCATGTGATGATGTGCCAAGGGAAAATACTATACTCAACTCTTAAAGGAGAACCTCACATCATATCACACATTTTACTGAACTGAGCGACAATTATTTACATGATGTTACACATGACACACATGTCACACATACACCGTATATTCATGTTCCTTTACATTACACAATGCTTGTAATGTGACACGCATCTTTAAACGTTCATGTACATCTGTCTTCTCATGTTTACATCTAGTTTTGGGTCCTCCCTATTTTCATGACGTCACTTATTGGACGCTCAATCACATTGCATGTTTACATTGTAACCGTAGCATTACAAGCACTTCAACCTAACTTATACACACATGTACAGTAATTCAGCATTGGGACACCTTGTAAACTCATTCTATACCAACTATCCTCATTACACAAATGCATGCATATGCACACGACTATTCATTGTTGTCAACATGTCACAATAACATGCCTAATTACACATGTTACACAAAACTTTTCCCACGTCAATCTCAGCCTTTTTGCCTAATTACATGACTGACTGTTGCGTTCACAAGTGTTACATGCATTGCACATGCAACTATTTATTTGCAAGCAATGTTTTTACAAAGGTTCACGTCACATCATTGCCAAATATCATCATTCCCTGCAGAATACACACAACAAATACTTATAACAAGAACTGCACACAGCTTGCCACAGAAGTACTTTATTATGTTAATGTAACACCTTGCATTTTACTATGTCACCTGACATCATCACATACCTATTTAAAGGACGCCCATTACCTGATCATTCACAGCTACTCATTTCAAAATGTTGAGATTGTTTAGGAGACGGAGGAACATTCTTTTCTATGACATGCTTGATGATGAAGAGAATCATATAGGGCAAGGGAGGGACACACCGAGGGACAGTGACAGGGACAGTCACGCGGATACGACAGGGACAGGGAGAGGGACAGGCCGAGGGACAGGTAGAGGGACAGGAGATCAGAGGAGAAGACAGAGGAGACAAGTTGTGCCTCGTCCGCGTCTGTACAGGGAGAGAACCCTGTTAGATGGGATGAGTGAGGAGGAGATTGTAAGTCGCTATCGTTTGAGTTCAGCAGCAATCTTAGCTCTTTATCAGGAGATAAGGGGAGATTTAGATTTTTTCACAGCCAGAGGTCGTGCAGTCCCTGGGCTTGTTAAAATGCTGTGCTCATTACATTATCTTGCTTCCGCGTCATACCAGACAACTGTGGGCATAGTGGGCGGGGTCTCACAATCTACATTCTCGCGGGCCTTGACCCAGTTTCTCTATGCACTCAATAGACGCGCTAGGAATTATATTAATTTTCCTACAGAGGCGACAGAGTGGCTGGAAGTCAGGACTGGCTTTTATAATATAGCAGGGATACCATGTGTGCTGGGTGCAATCGATTGCACACATGTTGCTTTGATTGCACCTAGTCAGAGTGAGCATGTGTATCGCAATCGTAAGCACTACCATTCACTCAATGTACAGGTGGTATGTGATGCGACGATGCGGATAATGCATGTGGTACCCAAATTTCCTGGTTCCAGTCACGATTCCTCTATCCTGAGGAACTCTTCAGTCTTCCATGCGTTCGAAGAGGGACATTTTGAACATGGTTGGCTGCTGGGTGAGTACACATTTACATGTTCTAACACAAAACACATTTTTATTTAGGAATGTTGGCATTGTACAATTTGATCACTAATGTCAGCTTATGTGTGCTCCATTCATTATAGGTGACTCAGGATACGGAATTAGGCCGTGGCTCTTGACTCCGGTGCTAAACCCTCAAACTGAAGCAGAGGACAGGTACAATGCAGCCCATATATCTACAAGATCTGTTATAGAGAGGACATTTGGCCTACTCAAGACCAGATTTAGGTGTCTGGACAGAACTGGTGGGGCTCTTCTATACAAGCCTCAAAAAGTGTCTGATATTATCCTTGCCTGTTGCATTTTGCACAATGTTGCACTCAGGCACAATGTACAGTCAGACCTAGCTGAGCCTGTGGTAGACGAGCATCCCACCCATGTAGCTGCTGAAAATGAACAAACAGCCAGTGGTGGCCAGACACGCCAGAATCTCATCAATTCATTTTTTTCTTGTAAGTAAAAACATATATGTTCCAAGTTCTACTTTTATACTTACATTATGTTATCTTAACAATAATGTTTTTTTATATACCCTTCTGGTAGGACACAGATGAATATGGGTTGCACACCTTTCTTCTCTCTGCTGTGTGCACAAAGGGATGTGGCACCGGTTTGTTATTGTTGCACAGGTTATATAATCCCTCTTCAATTGTACTTTAGTTGTGTGTATGTGAATAAAACTGGGGTAACGAAGCACTAATATTTTAGCATTGTGTTGTTCCTTATGCTAACACAATACACATATTATGCCCATACTCATTCATGCTTCTAGTATGCTTACATACAATGTTATTGGTGCAGTGTAACATGTACATCCATATGATGTGTACACCAGCCTGATTTACATTTTGAATGTCATGAAATATACATGGTGTTGCACATTCAACACCAAATACACACTTTGCTGTGTTGTTTACGGTACTGAAGATGGCATGTCAATGTTTGCAATTTATATATTGTTCCTTTGCATTATAGGTATATCTCCAGTATGACTGATCATGGTATGTATATTTGCTGACATCTCTCACAAGATGTGCCTACATCAATCTTCCTATAATTATTTGTAGTAAAAACCCAACATATTGGTTTAAACACAAATGTTACATATATGTACTTTCTGTATCATGTATATGCATTTAGCTACTCTTGAGCTTTCATGTGCATTGTATTAGAAAATGATTACTCCCATTTCATCACATTTTATGTATGTTTCCTTATTAATTCCATTAATGTAATATAGAGGTGTTTGGAGACAAGGGGATAACTGTAGTTATTTCTTTACTTACGGGAGATCATTCATCACGGATGAAATTGACTGATCATAAAACTCCATGCATGAATGCCTGCAATCACAACAATGCGTACTACATCTTATATTTAGCAATGTTGGTGTTTTGTAATGCTAGGAATTAATAGTCAACATTAATTTAAATTTGTGACATGTGTATGTATAAGTCACACGTGTGTGGATGTGTCCTACATGTACCAAGTGTTAAACTGTTAACAGAGAAGACAAATTTGTCGCTAATGTTACTGTCATTTAGCATTTCTAATTTACCAATATGACAATGTTGGTAATATTTTTGCAATATAAATCACGTCACTTCATCATTATCATGATGATTATTATCAAGTATTCTCACAATTGTAACGTCAATCACGTGCACATTAGCATAGACACACTTTGTAAGACAACTGTTTGTGTCTGTATCAATTTGTGTAGGATCCATGTATAACACCGACAAATGATAACACCAGCTTTATTATGGTAGCTTATATCATCATATTGACTATACTATGTATTTTTAGAACGTTTAATAAACACAGTAAACTATAGTTAGTTAGGTTAATGAAATATACACAGAAACGTACTTCATTACATGATGTTGATGTCATAATCAGAACATCATGCATTGTAGGGGACCACAACATCTGGCCAATAACATTATTTGCTACAGTCCCAAACCATTTTATCAACATACCCATGTAACAAGAGATTTTTAACAAGAAATGGCTAGTTGGTTGTAAGTGTCCTTTACATTGGGAGAAGGAGTGGCTCAGTGAGTAAAGACACACACTGGCACTGAGATTTTGAAGCAGGGGAGTCTGGTTCAATTCCCGGTGTCGGCTCCTTGTGACCTTGGGCAAGTCACTTTATCTCCCTGTGCCTCAGGCGGCAAAAAATAAATTGTAAGTTCCACGGGCCAGGGACCTCAGCCTGAAAAATGTGTCTGTAAAGCGCTGTGTACAACTAGCAGCGCTATACATGAACATGCTCATATTATAATTATTATTATTATTATTATTATTATTGTTACATAGTTTCGACAGTCATACGTTCCATTACACAATAGAATTCACAAATGTGTTAGCAGAGTGGGAATGGTTGTTATATATAAAACACACCATGCCATAAAATGATAGTAGTCATTAAAGAACACTCAATAAAAATTCATGAGGCACTATTTTGCAACATCATTATGTTAATTAAGTGCTTATGCTATATAGGCATAAGGGTATCACATTTTTAATTGTTTGTTAATAAGCGCTGCAAGCAATATAAAATTAGTTCCATATGTAGTATAGTAGTCGGTGGCTCCTCCTCACAATCATCTCATATAAAGGTAGACTCTTCTGAAATCATACATTGATCCGATTGTATCTTCCCCGACATCTCTGAAATACAGCAAACACATGATGGTCAAATATGGCACCTTACTATATATGTATCCGTGACAACGCATTACACAGCTCTATATGATTGTGTACATGCACACGTCACTCACTTATATGTTAGAAGTACAAGTGTACATCAGTATGTAATGTTTCTTTAAATTTGTAGCAGGCATAACTATGTATATGATGTGAACGTTGCCTGTATACTGAAAAATGTGCGCGCACATCTTAGTGTGCGCACGCACTTCAGGCTTGGCTGCACTAACTGTTAGCGCATGCGCAAAACAAAGCGTACGTTGTGCGTTCAATACATCTTGAAAATACCATTAAACATAAAATCTTTATTTCAAATACAATGAATACGAAACTACATTCGTTCTAAACGAGTACATCTGTATTCTTTTTAAACAGACGTGTTTGGACAGAAAGGACGGCCGATAACACAATGCGCAAATGCAATACGTGTGACGTCATGTTAAACCAGCGTGAAACGCACGCTAACACTCCTCCCACTCAATTAACATTCGGCTAACGCCCAGTTTACGCCTACAAACACTGAGCCGCACACATGACACACTGCAGTTACCGTTACTATAACAAAACATGACAGCCAATAGGCTTTGAGGCGCGCACGTCGCTTGGGGGCGGGACTTACATCCGTAATCCTTTTTAAGGACGCCTTGGGCCATGACAAGGGTCCCACGTCATACGTGGTGGACCCGCTTTTAAATGTTGCATGATAACAAAATAGGTATGTGTTAGAGTTATGTTAAAATGTTGCTAATATGGTTAAAGGGATAGGAAAGTACGTATATTTATTCCGTCAGCAATGTGTACTACTCTTTCAGGTTATACTATATTGTATTCGGCAACAATTTCTTTGTGATCGCTACATGTTATGCAGTCTGCAATGTTACGCTGTATCCACGCATTGAAAGGGAAAATGGTGGTTAAAAAAAAAAAAAAAAAAAACATTTAAACGCACAGTCAACGCATAACGTTTGTTATATTTACCATTCTTCTAGAATTAACTCTTCGTCTGGCTGCAACTGCTCGCTCCAGAAATGCAAGGCATTTTCATCCACGCTTGACCCACCCGCTGAATCCAGTATGACACACATCTCCTCCATGAAGCGCTCATAGGAATCGCCACTGCTTTCTTCAAACAATTGGTCGGGAGGTAGGTTCATTTCTTCGGGTTCCCATTCCAATGCATTTTCAGCTGAAAGGCTTGGTACATAATCATAGTACTTTTGTTGTTGTACAATGTGGGTTTCAGGAATGGAGGGTGCAGATATTGCAGCAGGTATCGATTCACACGGAACAGTAGTAGCGGATCCATTGCTATTGGCATTAGGAATAAATATGCCTTTCACAACAATATATGTGCCCTCTTTCAGGGTAAAATGCTTTTCCTTTGCAATCTTCCAGAAACCATAGGTGTGTTCTAGCTTATCCTGCACACGTTCAAAAAAGTCATTAGTTGATAAAGTGAATCTTATTGAGGAATTAAAATTCCGCGCATGCCTACGGTCTTGGTAATAAGGATATTTAGCTCGAATCAAATCATAGATTTGGCGTGTGCTTGCTTTGTGTCCGCGACTGTTCAAAATTGCTTCTGAAACCATGTACTTATAACCTAAGAGGGGATTCATATGGTTAACGAATTCATCAGCCATGTCAGAGTAGCACAAAAGATGTGTGCAGTTCTGTGTTCTTTGCTCATCAAAATGATTCTGCTCAATGGCTAACAAATTCCTGTGTTTCGTTTTCAAGGTCAACAAAAGTAACTACTTTTACTCCTTATTTCAAACGCCAATTGGATGTGTCCTTTTAATTGGTTTAACTTTTGTGGTTAGTGATAGGCGAATGTGGGAAAAACATGTATCATTTTTTTATCTCGTTTGTGAAAACATTCCTACACTTTTATTTCAGTAACATTGAGTTTTCTAGAAAAATAACAAAGAGCACTGTGTGAAAATAGTGCTTAGACAGCCATATCAGTAAATACACACACCTGCAAAATGAAATGTTTTTTTCCCACATACATTTCTGTGTGTATTTGAAATTCTGGTTAACTACCTGTCTGCATGAGTTTAAATACGTGTGTATCTATATATATATAAATATATCTCTCTCATAAAAATATATATATATATATAAAGTGTATATTGTACTATATGTATAGTGTGTGTGTGTGTGTGTGTGTGTATATATATATATATATATGTATATATGTATATATATATGTATATATATATATATAAAAAAATTTTTTTTTTTTTTTATATTGCAGGAGTACACACAACATATTGATGGCAGTAAGTAGGCCTTGTATGAAACCTATTTAAATGGTGATAAACATGAGTGAATTAAGTAATAAACATTTGTTTGCACCCAATAATGTTAGAGGCTCACACTTAGTATAGTTGTCAAACATTAGGCCTGTATTATTAAAATAGTGTGTTTTCACAAGGAAGCACGAAGTGTATGTTTTTTGTAAATACATCTATACCAGTTTAGATAGTACTATATATACACACACACACACACACACACACACAGACACACACACAGTGTGTGTCTGTGTGTGTGTGTGTGCATATATCAATACATACTACATATATTTTAGTATAAATTCAGAGATGTTCTTGAAACAAGAACACATAAATGATTAAAGGACAACATTACAATGGCCACCAAAGGTAAGTAATATTTAACACAAAATCCTGCTGTACACGTACAAGAAAGATGTTTGCAGTTAAATAGGTGCTTTTATAATTGCATGAAAATAATACGCACATGCAATGATTACATCAATTAACACACCCAAATGCAATGTTTTGCTGCAAAGTCAATGGCAGCTTCTCTAAACTTAGCAACTGGCTCCTGGTGGACCATTACTGAACAGACGATTAATACATCAATATTTATAACACTATTCATTAATTAGGAGTGTTAACATTTCCAAAACTTCACGTGTACAAGAACATACTTGAAAGTTTGGAAACAACACAGTCTTCAGCATACATACAATAGTAATTAGATAATCTGAAGTCAACAAAACAAGGCCAAAGACATATTTTGTGAATTATAACATTTATTTTTTTTGTTCCTTTTGCGAGCGAGTAACAGGCCTGCTTGTTGTCTCTTGAATTTTCCTTTTTCTTTCGCCACCAACTTTAGGCACAACAGAGCCACTTTGAGTGGCCTCTGGCACTTCACGGGCAGGGCTTGTGGCCAGTGACTCACCTACAGGGCTTTTGGGCAGTGATTCACCTACAGGGCTTGTGGCCAGTGACTCACCTACAGGGCTTTTGGGCAGTGATTCACCTACAGGGCTTTTGGGCAGTGACTCACCTACAGGGCTTTTGGGTAGTGACTGTTCACCTACAGGGCTTGTGGCCAGTGACTCACCTACAGGGCTTTTGGGCAGTGATTCACCTACAGGGCTTTTGGGCAGCGATTCACCTACAGGGCTTTTGGGCAGCGATTCACCTACAGGGCTTTTGGGCAGTGACTCACCTACAGGGCTTTTGGGTAGTGACTGTTCACGGACAGGGCTTGTGCCCACTGACACATGTGAGCAAGTTGGTAGACACTGCACAAGTGATGGTTGGTCTGTTTCATGTGTGTCTTGTTTTGTTTTTGTCGCCTCCTTTGTAGGTGTCTGCTGCTGAATTTGTACAGATGGCAGCGGTAGGATGTCATCAGGAACCTGCACAGCAATGTCTGCTACTTGACCGGTAACATTTGGGCCTGGTGAATGAATATCAGATGAATGTGGTGAAAACTGACCTGCATGAACAGATCCTGCCTGTGAGGTGTTGAATTGTGGTACATTAGTCATTCTCCAGTAATTAGCTTGTGTTTGCTGAACAACTAATGCTTCGAATGAGGTGTTGATTTTTTGCAACTGTTTAGGCACTTCAATGAAGACTCTGTGGAGATGTGCCAATTGTGAAACTGTTTCTTCCTGCAGTGCAATCATCCTTTCCAGCACTGTCATCAGGTCAGAATGGCGACGATTTTCTGCTTCCACAATTTTTCCCTCAGAAGCTACAATTGCATCATATGTGGTATTTGCTGGACGATTTGGCGGTAAAACAGTTTCAATTGGAACCTCTTCATGGTCACTTGCTTGTATTTGTGTGTCTATGGCGGCGGCGGCATCATCATCATCATCATCATCATAATCCTCTTCATCATGTTCTACAAATAAATGTACACATTATTAAATGGCATGTTAATCTCTGCTGTGTTACTATGTAATTCTACTGTGTCATAAGTAACAACTAACATGTTTCCATACGTTTTATAACCTCACATTAAAAACTACCTTGACTTAAGAATAATGTTTGGACTCAGTATGAAATATGAGTGAATGAAAACTTGCTGTAAACTCACAACTCCTACATGATAGTTAACATCACTAACACAATACAAGTTGCCTTACACTTCATTTTCACTGACACTAAGTAATCCTATTTAAAGAAGATGTGCAAAACAAATAATGAACATGACAACATAACATATAGAAGAGCACATATTATATGGCCACCAACTGATACACTCACCTTCTAGGTGTGTTGAGCTGGCTGACCCAGGTGAAGACACTTGTTCAGTCTCAGGTGACACATGTCCTTCAGGGGCAACTATATATAACAATAACATAAGTTTTACATTTACATGTGTAAATATTGAACAAACAGTTATTGTATGTTCTGTATTTATGAGTACCTAACAGCATCATTTCCTTAACCCAAAATGTGTGTGTGAAAGTGAACATAAATAGTTGTAATAACAATGTACATGCCTGTGTACTTAGAACTTTTGAGTTCCCTAACATAAAACATACTATGTTCCTGCAGTAATGCGTGAGGATAAATACATAAAATTTGTACATAAAAATCATATGTTGTGTAGTGATATCAGTATCATAATGTACATAACTATCATGAGATGACCATTCACAATGGTTATCATGAAGGTGGTCATATTGCAAAAAGTGTTGTTTTTGGTAGAGGATATGTGTGGTACATTAATATAAGATGTGGCACACATGAATGTGGCTGTGACTAAACAAGACAACACATGCAGTGTGTGATAATGTGTCGTTGATAGTAGTTCAACTATAGATATGAGTGAACTAATGTGTGACGTACGCTTTGATAAGTAATGAGTTGTTGGGGCATTTAGTAGCTAAAGTGAAGCTTTCAAATGAGTGTGATTAACTTCAGTTGTGCTAGTCAGGTTGTAAGAACGGTATTCCCTTCCCCAAAAAGCCTAATCAGCCACACCTTTCACTTACTTGAAACAGGTGAAAATGGTGTGAACTAAGTTGACCCTAAAATGAGGCTGTAATTAGTGTGTGTGCTGAACCCCACCCCCTCTGTTGAAGTGTATGCTGTGATGAGATATTAATTGCAGCTGCTTTAACACAATGGTAGATGAGCTAAATAGTCGTGTGCAGTTTTTAAGTTATGAAAACAATGACATAACATATGATACGTGTGCCTCATTATGCTGTCTGTATATGAGTTAAAGCAAAAATGGACCTTTTCATAAACAACTATAGATGTGTTAGTGCAAGTGATGTTTGTAGGCCGTTGCATGCAATATATTTGATGCATGCTTAAAATAGGCAGTAATGTCATGTTTGTCGGAGTAAAATAAATAAAATACACAATAATATTATACATATTTATGTTCTGTACCTGTAGCTAGTAATAATTTCTCATTAACATGTGTTACACATGTGTACTACCCTGTTGTTCCCCATCTTCGCCCACCATCAATTGCTTCCACTGCAGCAATGCATTTTGGGAATTCACATGTAAATGAGCACACAATGCCACGTGCTATATTAGTTACTGCTTTTAGTAGGACTACAACATATATGTCTATTTTGAGATATATATATATACAGAATCAGACATATACATATATAGATGCAGGTATGCTTATATTGTGAAGACAGTATAAAAAGCAGTGTAAATATGCAAAATAACTGTAAGCAACGACACGCCTAGTACAGTAATATTTCTCACCTGGTGGAAATTGTGAGGGATAAATTCCTATATCACGGTCACCAGGTAAGCCTTCCACGACGACGGGAAGTAATTTTGCCCGAAGCAGCTCCTCCAATGGACTTAATATGAGACGTTGTGGTGTCGGCCCACCTCCAGTGCCAGTAGCATGCACGCGTTGGTGTTGTATTTTCTTTTTCAATTTGGACCTAATATCATCAAATCTCTTGTGACAATTCCGCTTGTCCCTCACATGATTCCCACACGCATTGACACCAATGACTATTGTGTCCCACATTTCTTTTCTGCTTGCTGAACTTGTCCGCCCTTGAAAAACATATAAAATATATGAGGTAAATTAATAATAATAGAAGCACCAGTTTCCTACACTGCTAGCTGTTCCAAGAGATAGCAAACATGCTGTTTTAGGTGTAATATGTGAAGCACATGAGCATTCACTACTAAACCTATACATGTAAGCAAGGTTGCATTCATATTGTATGCAGTTATGGCAAATTGACCGCCTGTGTTTAGTTGTCCTTGTAAGGCATGATAAAAAGCTGTGTTTCCAGACTAATTAACATAGAAAGATATTCTGAACCCATATTTGCATATGAACAAAACTCAGATGACCTAGGATTACATGTATTTGAATAATAAATGTAAAGGTACACTTACCTAGTAAATGTCCATATATACTGTCATAGTGCTCCAGAATGCCAGTGACAAGAGCTGTATTTTCCTGGTCATTGAAGCGAGGATTACGTGGCTTCTCCACACGTTTCTTCCGAGCAGGTTTAGGGTCAGAGCTTGGCTGGTGCTGACTGGACTCTCCTTCTTCCAATGGAAGAGACTCCAAAAGCTGCCCACCAGCAAGCACGCCACCACCATCCACCCCATCAGCAACTGCGCCACCAGCAGCACTCACAGCACCAGCACTCCCACTCCTAGCACCAGCACTCCCACTCCTAGCACCAGCACTCCCACTCCCAGCAACAGCACTCCCACTCCCAGCAACAACACTCCCACTCACAGCAACAGCACTCCCACTCACAGCAACAGCACTCCCACTCCTAGCACCAGCACTCCCACTCCTAGCACCAGCACTCCCACTCCCAGCAACAGCACTCCCACTCCCAGCAACAACACTCCCACTCACAGCAACAGCACTCCCACTCACAGCAACAACACTCCCACTCCCAGCAACAGCACTCCCACTCCCAGCAACAACACTCCCACTCCCAGCAACAGCACTCCCACTCACAGCAACAGCACTCCCACTCACAGCAACAGCACTCCCAGCAACAGAACTCCCACTCCCAGCAACAGCACTCCCACTCCCAGCACCAGCACTCCCACTCCCAGCAACACCACTCAGTGCACCAGCAACATCACTCCCCTGAACAGTACATTCACTCCGACGCGTACTCGCACGAGTAGCACTCCCACTCCCACCAGCATCACTCTTCCCACGCTTTGCGGGCATACTTCCAGCACTCACAAAAAACAGACAACTAATGTACAGCCAATCACACGAAACACTTCCACATATAAAACAAGACAAAGATGTAAACAAAACAACAATGGACAAAGCTCACCCAATACACAACAAGTCTCTCCGTCAATATGCAAATGTTCTATCAGCCAGCTCTGTGTTTCTCTCTCTCTCTCACTCCCAACAACACAGAGAATGATTAGCAGTACACGTTGCCTTTAAATATGGCGCGCAATCCAATACATGCTTGTTTCGCCTGATTCAGCAAGATTTGTGATTGGGCAACCTATCAGCACCCCGCCACGCACGCCGATACACCTGTGTGTGATCGGATAATCATCGTGAGAGTGGGCGGATTTGTTTTCGGGTTGATTTTGAATGTATTCGGCACTTACTGCATACGGAGAGGAAAAATCGCCATTAACATGACTAATTGGTAAACTTGCCGATTTCACTTAATCGACGCTTACTGCATGAGGCCCTAAAAGCACTAATCAAAAAATGCTAAAAATACTTAATCAATTAAGGGAAAGAAAGGGGAATGTAATCTATTTAATAAAATCCACAGATCAACTATTGGAATGCTAAAAGATCAAGCACCTCATTGAGACCCACTGGACTAAGTGTTTGTAATTTAAAAATTCCAGTAGGTCTCTTGTTTAAAAATCTGTCACCTCTCATATTTGTTTTTGTAATATGTTCAATTCCCATAATGGAGAGTCCTTCCATACTCCTATTATTTTCCTAATTTCATTAGACGCCCCATTAAATTTAGGGGTATTGAAGAGGGAGAGGGGGTTGGCCCGGTATTAAAGGGGTTGCACCCCATATGGCCACCCCCTGACCTCACCAGGGAGGCAAGGGGTTAACTGGACTGCGGTCCAGGAATGTTGTTTACACCAAGTCATGAAAAATGTATGTTCCCCTGTTCCCATGTTTCATTATAATCCTGTATTTTAATGTTTTAAAGTGCATTTCTGTATCTCCAGTTCTGGAGGTCGCAGAGAGTTGATATTTGGCCAATGTGTGGAGTCACTGTAGGCATTAAGAACTGGCAAATTTCGACCCACTGAGCCCACCAGAATGGAACTTATTAATATGTGTAGATATTAAAATATATATGTATGGTATTTTGGATCTGCTCTGGAAATGTAGACCATCTGCTATGCTAATAGGTCATGAAGGGCAGCTGGCTGATTGAGCCTAAGCACTGTGATCAAAAGTTATCTGCCTGATTGTTTACACTAAGTCCTAATCAACAGATCAAGTACTAATCAACAAACTCTGCCACTCTAATTGTTACCTGAGGGTGGATAATCATCAAACTGGAGTGGGTTGTAAGTATTATGTCTACACCTACAAACAATGCAGATACTTCATTTGGTAGACTGGTCGTAGCCCCTGATTTAATTATGGGGCTACCCATAGAGTCCCAGTACACATGGGCTAATTAGCTGGGGGGAATGGGTTAATCTGTGTCTCCACGTTAGGGATTGGATACAGTAATTGTTCACCAATAGTCTGTATTCAATGTTAAGAATAGGGTTACACAGGTATATAAACTGTGTCAACCCTACAGTTTTTAGTTCTTCTTCTGATACCATCTTGAATGTCAATGGATTGCTGGAGAATTGCTAGCTGATACTTCTCCATCCCCCAACCCTAAGTAAGTGTTACCTTCTTGTCTGCTAATTGTACAATATAGCTGTGTTCACCTTATTTAAGGAATAAATTATATTTTATTATATCTAAGCCTCGTTCAGGTCAACCCAGTTTTTGGGTGTTCATTATAACTTGTCATAAGCTACCGTCACAGGTATATATACTGTATGAACTAACTCTATGGTATCCCTGACGAAGCCATTCATTGGTGAAACACGTAGGAGGAGGAGCCAAGGGTCTGTGCTCTCACTTGTCATAGTGATTGGATTCAGCCAGCACTGCTACGTGCTCTAGTGAGGGCGGCGTTTTGCCATCAGCTTGTCTGCTTGCTACCAACACTGCGGAGGAGGATCGAATAGCCCCTGTTACAGCCGGGAAGGGTCATCGCGTCATGTCCGGAAGTGACGTCACACCCGGGAACCCGGCGGGCTGTGCACAGTCAGTCTCTAACATCGAGACCTGGAGGAGCTGTTTCGGGAGGAACATACGGGCCGTTCCTAGCAACCAGCGGAGGTTGGGTGAGCACATCAAGCATTGGCTCACTAACGGCGCACCCCCCAACAATTCTATCCCCCCACGATCTGTGCACCCATCTGGGGCCAGTCTCTCTGGTCCCAGGACTTTGATCTTAAACCAGGATTTCCCACCTGTTGTTATCCCTCTGACTTTTATCCAGCAGCAGTTTGCTATGATCGCCTCTCATTAGTGAATTAGATCCTATTGATTTTATATATCTTTGATATTCTTTTGACAATTGTTGTTTATTGCTTGTTATTATATTTTGTTATACTGTAATTCATTATAAAGGTGTTATTTTACCATCATCCTTTTGACTGCGCTTCCCTACTTTTTCTTTTCTTTATTCCTCACACCAAGGACTGGGGTCCCTTGTTTAGGAAGCTGCAAATCTTTTGGGCTTTGTTTTTTTTACACACTTTATCTGTTTTTACATTTTTGAATTATTGTTGCCAGACCCTATATGCTCCGGAATGGTTCATGTCACTTTATAATTAATTTTATTTGTATTCATTGATATTCATCTATTGCAAGGTTTATTAACTATTTTTATAACAGCTAGTCCAGTATTTTAAGATCTAATCATTTGGCGCACCCACCCCTTTTTTTCTTGCTTTTTCTCCACCCTACATGTATCCAAGGTTGGAGTGACACTCACACTTTATACCTTGGGCACAACAGTTGGCCCATTGCATCTCTATATAGCCATACATTTATGTGGGCAGGTACCACATTAGGGAATCACACTGTGAGGAAACTCCAGCTTTAGTTGAGCTTTGACCTTCCTTCGGTGGCTCACTACCCTCACTCCCACCTGAAGGCAGGTGATACTTGTAGCAGTATCTCATTTTCTTTATAGGAGAGCAGCGCACCTGTCTCGCACTATATCCGGTTGGATTTTAATATTTCGCCGCTTTTTTGGCTCACACTGAGTCTCATTTATTTGTTAACCAGCGTTCCATCATTTTATTTGAGTAAATCTCCTAATAAAGTATTTTAACCTAATTCCATCACACATTCTATCTCCCCTACTACATCTGTGATCCTATAGTGATTTGAGTGCTCTCCATTGGGGTTCTGTTCTTTTTGTGTATCTATGTATTATCTCCCTAGGTAGTAGCACCATCACCACCCACACCTCTAGCAGTAGCGTCAGTAAATCCAAGATGGCCGCTGTGTCACAAGGTATTTCAGCCAATCAGCGTGTGGAATTGGTTCCCACGATCTGATTGGCTGAAATACCTTGTGACACAGCGGCCATCTTGGATTTACTGATGTCATGTTAAAGGTAAATGAAGCACAGCCATTCTGATTGGCTGGCATCATTTCCTTTAAGTGACGTCACAGCAAAAAAAAAAAAAATTAAGTCTGCACATGGATTTAACAGCCAAGCAGGTGGCTGTTAACCATTGTGAGGGTAAATGTGACGTCACAAGCCATATTTAAGGCCGTGACGCCTCATTTGAGCCCAAGAAGCCGACGAGACAGCATCGGCTGGGATTTAACATGGGGTTTTATGGATTGACAGATGAAGAAAGAAGATAAAGAACAACAAGAAATGGTTACAGATGAAGATAGAAGACGTGAGTAAAGAAAGAAAAAAGAAGTTTGGGGTACCTGAGCCGGATCCTGATGGATGATGGCATCGGATGCTGTTGGAGGCCTTCAAGGTACGTGAGCTTCCTGTTACCCCGGGAGTCGGAGGGCCACCGCTTCTAATGGTAAGTAAGATATTCTATGTTTGTAAATGTCTCTTTTTACAGGTCTAGTTTTTGGGTGTGTTTTTTGATTTTTTGGGGGAGGCACATTGACTGATAATATATTAATCTGTACCTCTTTCGGGTACAGATTAATACATTATTATGCCAATATTTGGGGGGCATTTCTCGCTTGTTATTGCATTTAATGATGTGGATGTGATTGTTTGTTTATGGTTAATGTATTAAAAGGTTTGCGATTGGTGTTCGCTTGTACTTAAAGTTATATTATGTTAGCTAATGTGTTTTATGGATACTTCAGAGATAGTTTTAATGTATTTATTTGTCTTTTAATGGTTACATTAATTAATGTAGGATTAATTCATTGTTTACATTGGTTAGTGTTACTATTCATTTTGAGTTGCTTTAGGGATTAATTGGTTTGATTGGGTAATGGTTTCATTAATTCATTGTTGATGTTGTAATTGCTTCTATTGATTGGATTAGCTGGCTACTGATTTTATTTAGTGAAGTGTGTTTTTTGGGAGTATAGTTAGGTTTTATTACTGTGTGTCTTGTGTATTACTGTATTTTTATTAGGGTGCCCATTGAGTGCTATAGAGGCTTATCATGCCCATATTATTATTATATGGGTATGATGTACCACTATACTACTCAATAGGTATAGGGTGGGTATAGTCAGTCTGGGGTGGGTGCTTAGGCCTCCCGGGTGAGTGAAGGGGGTATTAGCCCTAAGGATGGGTGTTTAGGCATTGCGGGGGGGGGTAGCGGTTGGGTTAACCCATTTATTACCTTAGCGGTATTAACCGCTAAGGTAATGAAGGGGTTAACTCCCCCCGCGACCCCCCCGCAATGCCTAAACAGCCACTAGGGGCCAAATTCCCCATTCACCCACCCCCGATAGCCACAGTATTGCATTGTACTGTATGTTTATTACTGTAAGCCTGGCATGGGTATTTAACCCCTTCATTGCCTTAGCGGTTAGCCGCTAAGGTAATGAAGTTGCTGTACATTCATGTTTCCTGCCTCAGATGCATGCCGGGGGGGGGTCCGGAGCTGTTATTAATGGCTATCAGCTCCGGAGACCCCCGGCATCAATCCGAGGCAGGAAAGGGGCCTGATTTCTTCTAAGTCCCGACCCATCACAGCTCATTGAGGCCATCTCCCCACCAATTGTCCAACAATTTTGTGGGGCATTGGATTTGGGGAGAAAATCGTTTTTTAGGGCTGCGATGGGCTGTGATAGGCCGCGACACCCGACTCGCGGGTCTCTGAATAGCGGGAGTTTATCAACCCTCCGAAAATGGTCGATAAGGGCCTGATCGCTGCTCAGTCAGCGAATTTCGGACGGAGATAAAATTTTGCGTCGATACAGGCCGTTATCGAGCACTTATCGAGGCTATCTGAATACCACTAGCCATTTTGGTCGATAAGTGCTCGATAAGGGCCTTATCGAGGCTTTCTGAATAAGGCCCATAGTCCCCCCACCGGCACTATCACAGTTTCATGAATAATCCCCTTAGTGTCTCTGTGACGCATACCCTCATGACTGTGAAATAACATACAGTTCTGGGAGGCGGCTTCAAGGTTAAATGTGCTTGAAAACATCAGCATGTTACTTGCTGTTTTCTGAAGCGCTCTATGGCGTCATGTTCATCAGGTCTTGTCCTTTTCCTTCTCTAGCGCAGGTTTATAATATAAAAGCTTTAGAACATCTAAGTATTCTTCTTTAGATGTGAATCGGGCATCCTTGGTAGTTCTGCCCTTCTGTTTAAACCAAACGCAGTAAGTTTTGCGCTCTTTCCGGCAAGGGATGACCTTCAACCTTGACTGGTTAAAACAAACGGTCTTAAACCTCGGGGGGGGGGAAATAATGGCCTTTATTCAATAGGCTGTGGAGTCGCTTCCCAGTACTTGCGAAAGGTTCCACTCCATTAACATCATTGGGACTGCAATATTATCCGACGCAGGGAAGAAGCTTCACAACATATTGAATACTATCGATGTAACTTGTTATTGTAAGCAGCAAGCTATGAATCCACCTTGCTCTGGATGGCTTATAGTGAAATGTGTGATGGATCAGCGCCCTGGGAGTTTGCCATGTATATATATGGTTGTCACCCATCATCTATATTATTTACAAGCATGAACTGGGTGAACTTATTTAGGGTTTTTGGATCCTGGTGTCGACTAACTGCAAATGTCACAACGTGATGAAAGTTGGTGTTGTCTTTATTCTTACCTAGCAAGTTGAGCGCCTTGATCGTGAAGAAGGGCTTCTCTTTCCCCAGATCCCCAAAAATATTTACAGGATCATCCTCAGCAATTGTCATGCTTCGTCTAAGATATATCAAGCCACATGTTTCAATCCCACCCAAGATACTACCTACAGTACTCATAAAAAAAAATTCAATTGCTCGGGACTCCCTCAGGTGTAGTTAACTACATGTCTCCATGGGCCACTAACAGAGGCTAAATTAAATACTTTCATGTGGGTTTCGTTATGGGTGTGAAATCAGGACACTGTAACTTTAGACTGCTCCCATCCATCACTACCTTGATGTACATCAGTGCTGCAGATCAGCAGTCTGGCATGGTAGCAGTGTCTTGGAAACTATCATAAAACCTGTGTAATGTGAAACAGGCACCACTTCTCTCTCTCTCTGTATTTAACGTATTGTGTTTTTCCTTTTAGCGATAATAAAGGCTTTCTTGTTAAAAAAAAAAAATAGGGCTGCTGGGTTTCCACTATAATTGAATTTTGCGAAGTATAAATTAAAATGTGACAATATTCATGTTTTTGCTTTTTTCAGAAGCACAGACATAAATTATAATACTAGGTCTGTTTTCTCCACAAGAACTCAACCAGACAACCTGTTTTTATAAAATTCCCTATATAAAGATAGAAAAGTATACAGGCATACCCCAGTTTAAGTACACTCACTTTAAGTACACTCGCGAGTAAGTACATCTCGCTCAATAGGCAAACGCCAGCTCACGCATGCGCCTGTCAGCACATCCTGAACAGAAATACCGGCTCCCTACCTGTACCGAAGCTGTGCGCAAGCGGGTAGACTATAGAGTCTGTTACAAATGCGTTATTTACATCAGTTATGCATGTATATGACGTTTGCAGTACAGTATATGCATCGATAAGTGGGAAAAAGGTAGTGCTTCACTTCAAGTACATTTTCGCTTTACATACATGCTCTGGTCCCATTGCGTACGTTAATGTGGGGTATGCCTGTATAGCACTATATATAGTGAGTTAGGGAAGTGTGATGTTATATACATACACCTATACACATAGGCCATGTATAGCTATTGTGTGTTTATATAGTGCCCGGGTACTAATACTTGTTGAGTGTGTTCATCTGGTTCCTCCTCATGAGTTTTCACTCCTGCTTATTATTACTGATATTTATATCACTCTAGGGGGATTTTTTGCCGATTGACAATTTTTGGGTGTATTTTAAATGTTTTCATCATTTCATGGTGTGTTCCATTTGATTATTGTTCTAATAAAATATATTGATATTTTTGCACATCTTAGTGTGCCCCTATTGGGAAGAATTCTTTTGACTGACCCTTTTTGTTTTCGTTGTCTTTTTCTGTTTTCCTATATGAATACTTGTATGTCTTCCTGAGAACACCATTCCCCTTTGTGTATTAGTGGGATTTAATTTATTGAATATATTTACGATTTATATTGTAGTGCATATTTTTAGTTTGTGGGTGTAGCACTGCTCCCCCCCCCCCCCCCCCCCTCTGGGAGATTTTACCTAGGCTACAGGTCCGTGTGGTGCTTGTTACCTGTGAGAGTCCAGGAGAGATGTGATTCCGCGATGTTATGGGGAGCAGGACAGGCTTTAGGTGATCCTCAGGTTCTTTTCATTTGGCTACAGCCCATCCAGTCACAGTAGGCTCCAACAGAGCTGTTTGCAGTCCCTACCATGACAGTCTTTTCTCCTATACTCCTGCCCAATAGACTGCGACTTAGTCAGAAGTATATAAAAGGGATTTTTATTTGGTGCAGCCACTGCAGGTGGTATTACAGTGTTGCATCTTTGTGGAGAATGGGTTCAAGACCCCTGGATGGTGCAGGACAGATGGCAATGTTGAGGCATTGTGCTATGCACAGATCTTGAGCTCCTCAACCCCAGGAGGGGCTGAGCTCCTCTCCCTTCCCTGGCTGGGAAGGACTCCAACTCCAATTCCTCTCCCCAGGAGGGGCTGAGGACAACTGACTCTATATATGGAATGCCTCCTCCCTAATGCAAAAAGGGGAGGCACAGGTTCTGCACCATGATTGGCTGCAACACAGACCCAGGGTCACCTCCTCTCCTGCCACTCAGGGAGGCTGCGTGAGAGGGGGGGGGGGATAGCCTGTCACTGTCTGTAGCTATCAGAACTTGTGTGACAGGATGGCAGAAAGATAGTCTGGACTAGCCATGGCTATATAGGTGTAGCCCTGACTGGTTTGGGGCTACGAGTCTTCCCTCCTCCTGGCTATAAGCCCTAGTAAAAGCAGGCTTACCAGGAGTAATCATGGGTTTTCCCCACTTCTTTGCAGCCACAGTGAGTCACAGAGAAGGCAGTGCAACCAGGCCTTGTGTTCAATCAGAGGCACGAGGCCTGGTTCTTGCTTTGCCTGTACTTAATGAACTGCACTTCCTGATTTAGTCAGTTGCCTCTACCTTGTGAGAGGCTGGTCTACCCATAGCAATTGTGCAGGGCTCTGCCAATCTGGGGCCCTCCCTTAGGGGAGCGTTAGGAGACTATTCCCCTTACTCCACCAGGGAGTAAGAGAAGAGCTAGGACTGCTTCTGGTGCCTTTGGCTGGGAGTGAAGGTTCAGGGACATCCTGAGGGTGAAGGCCCTAAGCTCTGCTGTTGCGGTACCATTGAGGTGTGCTAATAAAGTGTTCCAGTTGTTTACCATACCTTCTTGCCTGAGACTGAAATCTATCAGGGAGAAGAGTAAAGAAGTTCTCCTGCAGGGATTTCACCCCTCAACCCTGTGGTCTGCAAGAGATGGAGGTGCTGTCACCGTGAGTATGAATCAGTTATATATACCCCAGAAGCCTGTTCTGACATCCCCTACCATCATGCGGGAGACTCAGATCCACTGTGAGTCAGCATGTATGCACCACCACACTGCATGTAGCAGCAGTTTAATCTCCCAGAGCGGGGGGAGGGAACATGTGCAACATAGGCTTATTTCTATAGTAAATATGGAGAACAGATTTAAGTTAGATAAGAAAAATTAAAGACAATTAAATGTTAAATAATAACAGAAAATATGCAAATAAAACATATATGAGTGCAGCTGTGCTATATGGAACCATTGGAAGTATCCACATCTACTAATCCATGACCTTACAAAGACAATGTTATAAATACAAAAGACTAGCCATTACACGTTGGCAGAAATAATAGGTTTTTTTCCCTGTATAGCATTGAGTGCACGCTGCACTATATATAGCATTTTTGCAGACACGGGTACCTGCCCCATAGAGCTTGCAAACTATGTGTTTGGTGCCTGAGCACAGGGTGATAAAGTTACTCGCCCAAGGTCACAAGAGCTGACACCGGCATGTGAACAAGGTTCCCCTGATTCAAACTTAGTGTCTTTGTTTTCAGAGTCGGTGTCTTTACTCACGGAGCCACTTTTTAAGACCATATTATTATTATTATCTTTTATTTCTATGGCACCAACATGTTCTGCAGCAGAGTACAATGTGGGAGGGTTAAGAATAGCATTGTATGACAAAAGAGAACATATAATGTAGCAGAGTATCCCTCCTGGCATCTGGGGGCACTTATGTAACTCACCAGCATTTCTATTGTGAGTGAGGCGGCCATATTGGAAGAAGCATACTGGCAGAACTACATATCTGAACTATGACCCAGGATAGAGACAGTGCTTGCTGAGTGAGGAAGTAAGCAGGCTGTCATGGGAGCAAGCACAGTCTCCTAGGAATAGGACAGTATTCCCCTAGGCCCAGAAAGGCCCCATCTATCATAGCTTGTGTGTTATAGGGTGACCAGTAGTAAGGGACCTTTCCTGTAGTAAGACATTCGGTGGTGATGCTGACGCGGGAGGGACCGACGCGGAGACCTCCTTTCAGCCTAAGGAACCATTAGCTCTACAGCCAGGTGTGAGGAATGAAGTGAGTGTTGTCGTAGGCCATGCACCGTGGGACAAAGCGTCTGTCTCCACAAAGGTGTCAGACCAACGTTGCCCGAGCTACAGCAAAGGTACCCAATGATGCACCAGCACAGCAAGGTGGTAGCGCTAAAACACACACACGCACACTATCCGAGACATTGCGGGTCGCCTTTGCATTCCCTTACATCTGGGCTCTATCCTAGCGGAGGGTAAAGGTGAATATATCGTTCTCCAGGTTGGAGTTAGAGGGGTTAGTATTCTGTGTTATGATGGCAAAAGGTGACACCGAGTGCTCATTTGCATGTCATTTCCCAGAATCCCTTGCTGTAGTGGAAGCGCTGTATGCTGGGCGATAATGGGGAAAGACAGGGTTGCAGACCTGTCTAAGACATGCAAATGAGCATACAGTAATATTTACAGTTGCTTTATATATATATATCTATGTGTGTGTTTGGAAACATGTATTGGCTCAGCTATCGTGGATGACATCATTATGAGTAAACATACACAACTTAACCTGCATGAAGGGATAATGTGTAATGATCTTCCAAATAACACACTGCAACCTTCTACCTTACAAAGCATTCAACAAGTTTGCCCTATAGTTGAAAGCTGAATGTATGTGTGAATCTTTGTACAAACAATGGGTTAACATGCATAACCACAAAGCACATCCGCACTCATTGTTTGTCACAGTAATGTATAACTTTGTTATACTGTGTCTGTGCACACAAAATGCCTAATTCACTTTTTCATGTATGTGTCGATACATATATACATATATATATATATATATATATATATATATATATATATATATATATATAAATTAGTGATAATCTATTTTACACATATAATCAAGTCTTGCATGGAAGATTGTGCATTCAAAGGCGAACATTCATAATTTGCACAAACACATTTCGTTATGTTATATTAAAGCTCTTTTTTCGCTTCATGTTGTATAATGAGAGCATAAATAGGAACATGTACCATATGGTATTTAATTGTGTTCATATGTAACTCACTTCAGATTTTTATTTCGCTCATGTACCGGTGTGTGAAACCAGCTGCAATTTATATATAATCACAGCATAGAGGTGAACACAGGGGGTGGGGTCGGGCACAGAGCCAGATCACAGGGTCATATTAGGGTCAAGTCTTGTTTGGCTTCCAGGTGGTAGAACCAAATAAAAAGTCAGGGTGCTGTCACGTCTTGGGGGAGGGACTACAGTTGTTACAAGCTGACAAGGTGAACAGAAGTTAATCACATTCATTTGAAATGGTAATTCTATGAAGACTTTCACCCACCAGGCCACTATATATGAAAACGTACGTGTCATTCGTTCACTCATATTTCTTTTTACCTTATAGATACGCCACATTATCACACCAGTACCATCTGTGAGCAACACACTGCATGTGTTGATGAGTGTCAGCCACATTGAGCGCTACACCTGCTTCTCTTAAATGTTCAGACAGATCACTAAACACATTCATTCACATTTCCACAATTAGGTACTAAATTATAAGCAGAGTCAACTTTGCTGTCATGGTAGTGATGTACATTATTATTGTTAGATTACTACACAAGATATGCAGTGTATGTACAACAGAACACTTAATTTTACAACGCATTCCTGCATGAACATTGTATGTTGTATGGTGTTTAAAATAAATGCGCCAATTAGGTTCACATGTACATTTATGTTAAGATGGATAATGTACAGCTTGCCAGAAACATATCATTGTCATTTCGTTATGTGATGCTGATATTTAGCCATAAATACTCCCACTACACAAACTACATGTACATTATGTACACATGTCAATAAAATTCTGATGTTATTCTTCTATATAGTTGCTCCTGAAGCTCCTGTGTCACCTGACACTGAACATGTCTCATCACCTGGCTCATCAAGCTCATCATCAAGCATGGAAGGTGAGTGTATGAGGTGCAGCACATCTAATGTGTACATTTGTAGAATTTCATTTGCCATGCAAAAGAAATGCCTTTCCCATGTAATGAACTTCACATCAGTTATTGTCACAGAAGATGTAGTGTTTCCTAACAACATGTATTGTGTGTGTTGTAAACTATCAGCTAGGAGTTGTGAGGTTACAACAACCTTTCATTCATTCTTCTTTCACACTGAGTCGAAACATCATTGCTACTTCAAGCATCAACTTTTAATTGGACACAAATTAAAAATTATGGAAACATGTTATGTGTTCCACTATGAGAACAACTATCATTATATTGAAAAACAAGTGAAAGTTCCATGGCAGTTCATAATGTATTTATTTATTTGTAGAACCAGATGTTGCCACTCAAGGACAAATTCACTCAAGTGACCATAAAGATGTTGACACTCCTGGATTAACCCAGCATTCAAGTCCTCCTGCTCGTGACACCTACTCAGCTATTGCAGCTTCTGAAGAAAGAATCTTGGGTGTAGAAAATCCTCGCCATTCAGAAATGATGTCAGTGCTTGAAAGGATGATATCACTGCATGAAAGGATGCATGGAAGGTCAATATCACAAATGTCACAAATTCAAAAAGTCATCATCCAAGTTCCTAAAGAAATCCAAAATGGAAACAGGACATTACAAGCACTAGTTGTGAATCTAAGCCAAGCAAATCAGTTGCGAATGACAGCAAGAGAACAACAATTCAACTTTACCCCATCTGAGGATGGATCTTTACATGCTGCTACTTTTTCTCCTGAGTCATCAGTTCTTCCTTCCCCAGTTCGGGATGATACCGGTACAGTAGGTGCAAGTTCTGTGCAGGTCCCTCTCAACATCGAACCACTTACATCTGTTCAAAATCTGGAACAGATACCTACAAATGAGACACGAAAAAGAAAGTTAGGGCAACAATTACTACTAACCAGCTTTTGGAAAAAGATTAAAACACCAAAACAAGAAACTGCTCCACCATCACTCTTGCAATGTTTATCAAGTGCTTCACAACTGCCACAGCCCACACCCAGTGCCCCTGAATTGCAACAGCCCACACCCAGTGCCCCTGATGTGCAACAGGCCACACCCAGTGCCCCTGAAGTGCAACAGCCCACACTTAGTGCCACTGAAGTGCAACAGGCCACACCCAGTGCCCCTGAAGTGCAACAGCCCACACCCAGTGCCCCTGAAGTGCAACAGGCCACACCCAGTGCCCCTGAATTGCAACAGCCCACACCCAGTGCCCCTGAAGTGCAACAGGCCACACCCAGTGCCCCTGAAGTGCAACAGCCCACACCCAGTGCAACAGAACTGCCACAGGCCAGCACAAGTCATACAGTTAAGGCCAAAGTACTTGGCAAAGGGAAAAGGCAAACACAACAGCCAACAAGCAGGCCTGTGACTCGCTCTCAAAAGGATAAACAAAAATAAATAATCACATTCACTAAATTTGTTGGTGTCCTGGTGGTGTTTACTGCAGACTATTTCATGCATAGCGTATGTATGATCATGTACAGATGCTTGATAACATTCAAGTATGTCCTTGTACATATGAATGTTTAGAAATGGTAACTGACTGAATGAAGGCATATTTAATAACATATGAATATGTATTAATCATCAGTTGATTAATGGTACAACATTATTACACACTTGCCATGTTAATAGAAGCTGACATTCACTTAGCTCTTGTTCAAGATGAGATGTATGTGTGTTATTTTGGTTATGTAGATAGTCATTTCATGCTAATATTATTGACATACAACTGTAAGTAAGTACCCATATAACAGCATACATTTTTATGTTATGTTTTCTGGTGTCTTAACTCTGTAACACATTACTTACCTTAATCTTCTTTCATAGTTCATAATGTTGGCATGTGATCATGTATGATTTTTGGTTACAATAACAGATCTGTAAGTGTGTATGAATATATCTGTATTCTCTCTGTTCTCTATGGATATATGTATACACACACACACACACACACACACACACACACACACACACACACACACACACACACACACACACACACACACACACACACACACACACACACACACACACACACACACACACACACACACACACACACACACGGTGTGTGTGTGTGTATATATATATATATATATATATATATATATATATATATATATATATATATATATTAACTGATATATAGATATAGATATATATATATATATATATATATATATATATATATATATATATATATATATATATATAAATATCTCTGCCACTGTTGTTAGCAAACAGGCCTTCTCTTCTGTTAATGAGATATAAATGTTAGGACACTTGCTAAAATTATGGTATCACTATGATTGAGCCCCTTATTCACTGAGCTGTATTTAACTTTCAATATGATTACAACAAGGCCTACTTACACACATCAATGGCTTTAGTTTAGCACTCTATATATAATATATATATATAATCAGAATGAACAGAACAGGCCTTCATGGCTCAAAAGAGGCCTTGTTTGCTGTTAAATACAACTTCTACACAGCTGACTCAAATAGGCCCTCAAACATACTCACCCAGTAATGTTATAAACTGTAATGAACTGTTAAGATAATTACAACAAGGCCTGTTTGCACACAAGGCCTTCAATGTAGCAATATATATATATGTAGCCCTTTTTGTGAATCCCTGCTTTAAAGGAACTACTGGTGTTATATATACCTGTGGCTTCAGGAGCTCTGAGCCTCCGCTGTCAGGGAGCCTGGGGTCATACCCTTTCTTATCATGGTGCAGCGCCTCCACTTACCCAGGATCCCCATATTAGAGAATCTACCCTGAGCAAGAAACATAACAACGGTATTGTGCAACAGGCAACCTTTTACTATTGAGATTAACTAACGGAATCGTGCAGAGTATACATGACATGTATAAGACCCTTATACTCTACAAAACATAACGTAACACACACACAGTGGCTCAGCCACACCTTGCTAGGAATAATGTTCTGTACACAGGTGGCTCTGCCACTCTCCCAAAGAGTATGTCCTGTAACTAGTATATGTATGGAATAGTGTGATGGCACACTGGTGCCCCCAATTAGTTAGTGGGAGGCGGGATCAGCGCCTGGTGACCGGTGTAGGTGCACTTGTTGACTAACGATACCTTCCGGTCACTACGGTGACCACACCACTTCACACAGGGTCCCTAGTGTTGCTCCAGCCTTGCGCCGACACTCCGCTATGCTGTGCGGTCTGTTCTCCAGCCCAAGATGGCGTCCGCAACTCCGCAGCTGAACCCGCACTAATGGGATACGTCCCTAACTGCTACGGCCGTCCCTACAAAAACGGCACCCTACGATGACAGGGGTAATGCTCCTCGGGGCTGGGGAATGTCTCTCACCTAAGCGGAAGGGTCACTGACCCTCCGCTCACGCACACGAGGTTCCGCCACCTTCCTCCTTCACCTCTCACTCGTGTCTCCCACCGCCCACACGCATCCTGTCTCTCTATCCAGAGTCTCGCACCCTATTGGTCCTCAGCCTCAACTGACTCTCCCACAGTTCAGAGTTCAGAGTGCAACCCCCAAAGTCCCTCCAGATTGGTTGCCTTTCGCGCGCTTCCCTCGCGCATGCGCAGCCTGACTATTCACACAATGACCTTACTGGCAAAAGAACAGTATGGCGCTTCCTTTATTAGTGACAGCGCGGAACCCTCATATATATGTATACACATCCTTACATATATATAGCAATATGTATATATATATATATATATATACAATATATAGTTAATTATATATAGATAAATATATATATGTTGATATATTTATATATATTTAATTATATTTATTTATATATATATCTATATCTATGTATATATCAAGAGAGACTAACAGAGAGAGTCAAAGAGAGAGAGAAACAGAGAGAGAAAGAGAGAGAAACAGAGAGAAACAGAGAGAGAGAGAGAAAAGCAGAAAAATAGACAAAGAGAGAGATGTGTGTGTGTTGTTAATTTTAGCTATGTGTAAGCAGAAATCTGTTCATCCTAGCACTGTAGAAGATTTCACACACATTGTTATTCTAATTAAAATCGTCAACTTGTTTTGCACATGTTGATTGCCTAAGGCGAAAGTAAAGTTTCGATTCATGTGAAAAGAGTATCTTAGACAAAGAATTTCTGCCAATTATTGTAACAAATTTCTGGTGGGAGAAAACCTAGGCGTATAACAGTTAGGTTGTATTATAACCTTGGAATAAACCATGAAGATAACATGTAACTATTCACACATTCAGCAGACATCCGTATGCGCTCAACTTAGACACTGTACACTTGAACAGAGAAGAAATGGCAGAAGCTTCCATATTGCACAGCCATCCACGTAAATCATACAAATTTATGATTTATGAAGCAATCGAATCAACGGCTGAGAAGAGGGCAACCGTGGGCCAAATATATGACTTGATCCAAAAGAAATATCCATACTACCAAGAACCAGCCAGACAAAGAAATGTTAAAACTTCTGTACGATTCACTTTATCCGCAAATGAATGTTTTGAGCGTGTCCATGATCTGCTAGATCAACGATATGGATGCTGGCATGTTGCGCCATCATTTAAACTTACCATGGAACATGGAACATATCTTCTGTTAAATAGCATATTTTAGCCTAATACCAGTTACACTGAATCTGCACCGAGTGTCGCGTCTGCTGATATACCTGCACCCTCCATTCATCAAGACCAGATGCAAGATGGACATAACTACTATGATATGTATCCAAACTTATATGGCCAATAGCAATGTGGATGTGAAAACAACCAACAACTGTACGTACCTCCGGACGTCTTGTTTGAAGAAGCCACTGCAGATCCATATGACCGCCTCATGGAGATGTGTGTGATTCAGGATTCAACGGTTACCTCAACCATGGATGATACCGTTGTGCCTTCCTGGAGCGAATTGTTGGAGCCAAATCAGTTTTGACTTCTACAAGAATGGTAAATACAAATGTCGTTATGCCTTTACTCAAGTTATATATGTGTACATTAATAATATACACCATTTGTTAACCAAATGAGTGGATAAAACTTAACATTGCAGACAGCCTTACATGTAGCGTGCACAAAGACATTATTTCCTATAACAATATACTACATGACGAACCATTAGTACACATTGGTGACGGAGTCCTAAATCATAGATTCTTATCGCTTTTAAAGTATCATTTCAACATGTTACAGTAACTGTAACACACACACACCTCATTGTTTAGCATTCAACATATAAAAACAAAGTGTCACCCACATATGCCGTGGGAACGTGGTCATGTCGCAAGACGTCCTTAAAAAGGTTACCGATGCAAGCCCCACTCCCAACCGATGTGCGCGCGTGAAACAGTATTGGCTGTGCCCGTAGCTTATTGTTATGGTCAGTGCAGTGTGTCATGCTTGCGCGTCGGTGGGGCGGTGCGTGCATAGCGCTGGAGGCTAATGTTAATTCAGTGGGAGGGGTTTTGCATGCATTTCACGGTGCCTTAACATGACATCAAACGTATTTTGTTAGCTCATTGGCTGATCGTCCGTTTTTTCCGTGGGCACACGTCCATTTACAAAGTTTAGATATGTACGTGTGTAGAAGTGAATTTGTTTCGCTTCCATATCATAACTTCCAGCCATGATATGCATACTGCTAGCAGCACCATTGAGGGACATGTATTGAACGCACAGCGTACACATCGTTTGGCGCATGCGCTAAGGCTTAGTCCACACATTCGTGACGTGCGCTCACAACAGACGCCGGAACAAACATATCAGTAGTAATGCGAGCAACGCCATTAGAAAAATGAGACAGTTCTGTATCTGTAGTTTTATCCTTGCAGTTTAAACATATACGTAACTTATGCGTGAATATCCACAATCATATAGAGATGTGTTAAGCGTTGTCATGCAGAGACATATATAAATGTGCCATCTTTGAACACCATGTGTTTGCTGTATTTCACAGATGTCGAGGATGAATACATGGGACCAATGTATGATTTCAGATGGGCCAATCGTTTACTGAGATGATTGTGATGACTAGCGACCAACTATTATAATAAATATGTAACAATGCTTTCAATGATTGGTGCGCAGATTAACAATCACTACATAATGTTATCCTATTGTGCAAATTTTTACTATGCACTTAATTATCATAATGATGTTGCTAAGCACTGAAGTTAGAACTTATTGATATTTTTTTTCTTTTCTACTAACATTATATGTATTGCCATGTGATATATGCAACCAACATTATCACTCAGCAAACACATTAATCTACTGTATATTATAATCTCACGTGTGACTTTTCAAAGAATGTAAATGCTACATAACAACTCGTAGACATTGTATCTGAACGTACACAATAACAATAGTGAGGTGATAGAAACTGTTTAGTCGTGTGCATTTTATATTATCACCTAAGTTGTAGTGGTAACCTAACATGCATGAGCTAATGAATGTTAGGTAAAGATCATGAAACCATGAACATTTGTGTGTACATTTTATTCACACGAGTAACTATAGTCTAGTGTTATTAGTAAACGTTCATCACATACATAGCTAAGTGAGGCCGTTGATAAAAGCAACATTATTATGTTGGTTTATATTATTTCAGGTAGAAATACATGCATCACACAAAAACTACAACACACACACACACACACTGTTGCTGAAATGTGTGCGTATGCAAATGTCCACTTCATTTATGTTCATATGTTGACATTAGTTATAAAGGATCATGATCATTATGAATAACTAACGTGAATGAAATAAAAATTATATTAACTACATTGTCATTGTATTGAATGAATTAGGAAAAGTTGAGAATCCAAAGAACTATACTTTGGAATGGTGTTAACATTTTGACAAATGTTACATGTACGTCAAATCAACACACATCTTTCACTTATACATACACATGTGACAATGTAGTAATCAACATGAAGATGAAGTGATAGAACAACTAATCACATACATTGCAATGTTAATGATGTTTAACACATTGGGGTCTTTTCATACAAACATGCATTGAGTGTTAACATCGCTCATGTGCATCAATGGATGTTCTCCTCGCATAATCACTAGCTGAGCAGGGTTTATCCCCTTATCTCCCCCACCCCTATATTCCATGAATGGATGTTGTAACGTTTGCAAAATTACATGTTATGTAATGTCCGTAATGATTTGAAAACACACTGCACAATAACCACCAAGTGTAGCTAAACGCACGGACACAATACAGAAACGACATGTTTCAATTGTCACATCTTTTTCATTACGTTCTGTTTATACATCCTGTAACTATACCTGTATCGAGGTTTGCACATCTTATGACAGATTTGAATTGAAATACATACCATGAGCAGTCATTGGAGTGATATACCTTGAAAAAGAAAACATGAATGAATAGAAATCATTGTCATGACATGTTCATTAAGGTAAGCAACACACAGAATTGACAATTTTGTATGTGATATGAAACAACATCTAGAATACGTCAAATATGATCTTAAATACACAATAGTGTACACATCATTGTGACTCACATGTCACACTCCAAAAGCAAAATTGTATGTAACCATACTGCACTAGCTATTGGTTATCGACATAGTAGGTTTATTGTGTATGCATAACCAAAAAGAGCATGTACAGAAAATATAGATTTAGTACACATTATTTCCTCACGTACACACAACACCTTTTAGTGGTAAGAAGTATAATACAACTTGTTGATGAATGACATACCGGTGCCACATGCAATTGTCCACACAGCAGAGAAGAGAAAGGTGTGAGAACCATATTCATCTGTTTCCTAAGTGAATGGTATTTGGACAAATGTATTTATCATTACAAAGAATGAATACATCTATGTAGTACTATGAACATATATGTATTTGCTTACATGAAAAATATGTGTTTATGACATTCCGACGTGTCTCAACACCACTGTCTGTTTGCTCAGTGTCAGCTGGTAAATTGACGAGATGCTCCTACTCCAAGCCCTGATGTATGTCTGTTTGTACATTATTGCGGAGTGCCACATTGTGCAAAATGCAACAAGCAATTATAATATCAGACACTTTAGCAGGCTTATATTGAAGTGCCCCACCAATTCTTTCGAGACACCTAAATCTTGTCTTGAGAAGCTCAAATGTCCTCTCTATGACGGATCGTGTAGATATATGGGCAACATTGTACATCTCCTCTGCTTCAGATTGAGAGTTTTCCAAGGGTGTCAACAGCCATGGCCTAATTCCGTATCCTGAGTCACCTATAATCCATCGTGCACAAATATGAAACAATTTGTGTTAACATTATTATATTCAACAGTTCCTAGAAAAACTAGAGTTGTTTGTTAACACATCATAATATGTACTCACCCACCAGCCAATCAGGTCCAAAATAGCCTTCTTTGAAAGCATGGAAGACTGATGAGTTTCTCAGGATAGAGGAATCGTGACTGGACCTGGGAATTTGGCTACCACATGCATAATCTTCATCGTGGCATTGCATACCACCTGTACATTCAGGGAATGGTAGTGCTTATGGTTGCGGTAAGCATGCTCACTCTGACTAGGCGGGATCAAAGCAACATGGGTGCAATCGATTGCACCCATCACACATGGTATCCCGGCTATGGTATAAAAGCCATTCCTCACTTCCAGCCACTCTGTGTGCTCTGTAGGAAAATGAATATAATTCCTAGCGTGTCTATTCAGTGCACATAGAAACTGGGTAAAGGCCCGCGAGAATGTAGATTGCGAGACCCCGCCCACTATGCCCACAGTTGTCTGGAATGACGCGGAAGCAAGATAATGTAATGAGCACAGCATTTTAACAAACCCAGGGACTGCACGACCTCTGGCTGTCACAAAATCTAAATCTCCCCGTATCTCTTCATAAAGAGCTAAGATTGCTGCTGAACTCAAACGATAGCGACTTACAATCTCCTCCTCACTCATCCCATCTAACATGGTTCTCTCCCTGTACAAACGAGGACGAGGCACAACTTCTCTCCTCTCTCTTCTCCTCTCATCTCCTTCCCCTCTCCCTCTCCCTCTCCTGTCCACGTGCCTGTCCCTGTCACTGTCCCTGCCTCTGTCCCTGTCCCTTCCTTGACCTGTGACATCCTCTCCATCAGCAAGCCTCTCGTCCAATAGAATCTTCCTCCGTCTCATAAACATTCGCATCATTTCCAGGTCTGTAGCTGTGAATGCGCAGGTAATTGCCCTCCTTTAAATACCTATGTGATGATGTCAGGTGACTTGATGAAGTGCAAGGTGTTACATTAACATATCCAAGTTGTTCACTCCCAACGTGTATCCAGTACCAATTAAAATAATTATTTATGTGTGTTCACCAGGCAATCATGATATTTGAGAATGATGTAACGTTAAGCTTTGTAGAACCATTTATTGGCAAGTATTTCTGGAATGTGTAATGCATGTACCACTTCTGAACGCAACACTCAGTCATCTAATTAGGATACAACCATGACATTGACGTTGACAAACTACGTTGCAACATGTGTAATTTGGCATGTTATTGTCACCTGTTCACATGAACTAATTGTAATGTGCAATGCATAATTTATGCCATCAGGATAGTTGCTATTGATACAGTTTCAATCATGTAAAAATGAGTAACTATTATAGATGTGTGTATAACTTAGCATGAAGTGATTCTAATGCATCGTGTACAATGTAAACATGCAATGTTATTGAGTGTCCAATTGCAGACGTCATCCAAAGAGGGAGGTCACAAAGTACATGTAAACATGAAAACATACAGCTACATTTACGTTTGATCATGCGTTACACATTACAAGCATTGTATAATGTATAGCAATATTACTATACGCTGGATCTGTTAGATGTGTGAAATCTGTTACATCATATAATAAATTGAAGCACACTTAAGTAACATGTTTGATCTGATGTGATCTGTTCCTTTAAGAGTTGAGTATAGGATTTTCCCTTGACACATCATAACATTAAGACTAATGTGACACGCAAATCATCATAACATTGAAAAGTACAATGTTATGCCAATAATAAACGTAAGCGCTGACACGATGAAGTGAATGACCTCGACACTGTAAAGCCAAGCACATTTTTATTATGAGCAATAGAACGTAAACACTCCTATAATGTTATAAGTCCCCGCTCCATTGACTCCATTGATGTAGAGATGAGCTTTTTTTTCTAAGTGCTGTCCCGGCAACCTTGCCGATCCTTCTCCCCTCCAACTTGCCAACTTGAGTTGGCGGGACCAATTGCCGATGAAATCTCAATTTCTGAGTGCCGATCAGGACCGATAAGCTGATCGGGGCTACTTGAATACAGCCGATTTCAAAAAGTGCCGAAAAGTGCCGATTTTGGCGGGAAAATGCAGATAAAAGCCTTATCGGCGCTTACTGCATGAGGCCCATAATCTTTTTATTCCATTCACCTATGTCTTCTTCTTTATCTATAGCTTGTGCCAGAGGCAGATAGTTGGCCTGAAACAATAGATCATTGTGTGGTGTATCAGGCATACCTAAATATTTGAGAGGTAAGATCCCACTCAAATGGAAAACTTGCTTTCATTTGTGACACCAAGGAATCTGGGAGACTAACATTGAGTGCCTCTGACTCTTATCTCACAATGTGATACTAATCCAAAAACATGCATCACCCTCATAGATACAGCATTGAAATCAAAGGTCTGATAGTAAAATATCATCCGCATGTGGGGCGATTTTAAATGCTTTATTGTTGAATCTCTATACGAGCTATATCTGGAATGGTGGACAGTGAACATCCTTGGCACATCCCATTAAGGATTTTGAGCTGTCCATTAAATTTAACCCTAGCCATAGGGTTACTATTTAGAGCCCTGATATATTGGGTAAATATTCGCCTAAACCCTAAGCGTTCCAATAGCTTAAACATATACTCCCATCTTACCCAATCAAATGCCTTTTCACCATATATCGACAATAACATTATACAGCTGAACCCCTTAACAACGTAACGTGGTGCTCGGGCTCCACATAATCAGACCGCATTATAACCGGGATCGCGTTAACCGGGATTACGAAATGGCCGCCACACGAGGACTTAGGCTGTGGCCCCAGTACATTTTACAGCACACGCCGCACGATCAAGTGCCACCCCTCAATGGGGCTGGGCCCAGTATGTGCCTTCGGCAGCCACGCTCTATGACCACAGCTGAGTGAAGTCATGGGCATGCCCCTGCAAAGCCCCCAATACGCCCCCCATCGCAATCTCCTGCATCTGCCACAGACCGCAGATCGCATGACCCTTCATACACTAATAGGGATTCTCTTCCACTACATCATAGGATTGGTGTGATGTCATTGGACTCTATTATCAAACTTAACTTGTACTGCACAGAACTGCCTTTCAGTAATGTGTACTAGAAGTTAAGTTTGATAATAGAGTATATGACATCACACCAAATCCTATGGTGCAGTGGTAGAGAATCCCTATTAGTGTATGAAGAGTTATGGGTTTTATTGCTGCATGGTATGCTAACATGATTAGTGTAGGGGGAGGGGAGGGGTATGTGTGTCCGTTAGCAATAAAGCATCAAATGTTATTAAAAAAAAAAAAAACCTTGGAGATGTGTGCAGTGCACGTGGATGCAGGAAGAGAGCTGCAGAGAGTAGGGAGCTGCAGATGCCGCAACTCGCGCGGCAACCATTTCCCTTAAAAAAAAAAAAACTTGGATTGTATCCTAGACCATGGCGAGTATCACAACTAGCCTCACCTGGCTTCACGGCTAGCACTCTGCACTCCAGACACGATTACGTGGTTGTAGGTCAGGGTTTATCAATATCCCCACCTCAGCCTCACGGTCCCGTCCTGTTTGTGGTGAGCACCTGTTACAATTTTAATATGTGCAGTATATCCTTCACGGGGCATTAATTTAGTCTCCCCAACCAATATTCTTTAATTGTACCTTTTACAGCATTCTCTAGGTCCAATTCAATGTGAGCATGGTCAGACTATGTGATATTACCAATTTTAACCTGCCTAATTTTAACATAGTCTTTGCCGATAACTTTCGATCTCTGTCTGCTCTGTGTTTCCTCTCAAATGGATATTCGAATGTCTGCCTCTGTTGTCAGTCTTGAAGTTGGTGCATCATTAGTTGCATTTTCACTTCTTGGTAATTTAATTTATGGTTGTGGTTCTCATGTAAGTGAAGTCAGTAACCATTTTCCTTTCCCCATCCAGCTCCGCCACTCTTGCCGCCCTGTGAGGAAAAATCTTTTTTTATTTCAAAGATCTCAAATTTGATTAATATCAATAAGCAGGTCCTTCAATATCTTCTTTAGTTGAATGCTCGTGCAAATCTGCTTTCGTTGCATATTCCACGTGGCCTTCAGCCATCTCCTCTGTTCCCTCTCTTTCAGACGAGCCTCGTGGAGCGTCTTAATATTTGTAATGCATAAGTATTGCCCAAATCTTTCTAAAATACAGTCCAACAAGTATTTCATTTACATATATAATGTTTTATATATACAGTGTTCGACAATCCTATACATTTACACGCCCGAGGCGAGAGGATTTAACCTCCGGGCGAGTAAATATTTGCCCAAGTAGCACACGTGTTTGTTTTTTTAATTTCCCCCGCCTCTCAGCAATACTTTCCCTCCTCAGCGCTTTCACTCCTCCGCCTTCCGGCAGCCAGCCCCTTCCGCGCCTGTCTGCCTCAGGCCCCTGCAAGGCCATCTGTCGCCACCCCTCCCATCAAGCCACACGTCACCTCCCCCCCACCCCAATCTCTCCCGGCTTCAGCGACCCCCCCTCACCCCAATCTCTCCTGGACTCCTTGCCCCCCCCCTCACCCCAATCTCTCCCGGCCTCAGTGACCCCCCCTCACCCCAATCTCTCCCGGCCTCAGTGACCCCCCCTCACCCCAATCTGACCCGGATCAGCCCGTCGTGAGAAGATGGTCTCCTCCTTCACCGACAGCCACTGAGCTGAGGCTGCCGCTGCCCCCATGTCCCGGTGTGTCTGACACCCGGTGACCAGCCGTATCACTAGCCCCCCCACTCCTCTCTCCCCTGTGTCCAGATCCCTCACTGCCACCCGGTGACCCGCAGTGTGTAGGGGGGGGAGAGAGAGACCACAAGTAGTCAGTCACCAACCCACCCACCCAGTCAGTCAGTCAGTCACCTACCCACCCAATCAGTCACCTACCCACCCACCCAGTCAGTCAGTCAGTCACCTACCCACCCTCCCAGTCTGTCACCTACCCACCCACCCAGTCAGTCAGTCACCTAAAGTCAGTCACCTACCCACCCACCCAGTCAGTCACCTTCCCACCCACCCAGTCAGTCAGTCACCTACCTACCTACCCACCCACCCAGTCAGTCAGTCACCTAAAGTCAGTCACCTACCCACCCAACCAGTCAGTCACCTACCCACCCACCTAGTCAGTCACCTAAAGTCACCTAATGTCCCCTACCCACCCACCCAGTCAGTCAGTCACCTACCAACCCAGTCAGTCAGTCAACCCA